>NC_077241.1:57047745-57347745 GCF_947179165.1 Solanum dulcamara
TTCTGAACCCAAATCCTCAATTTCCTGAAGTTAAATCCTTCGACTTGTAATTAGAGTAAATATTCTTTCTCTCACCTCCTTCCGTAGGCCAAACTAAATCCCACTAAATATTTTCTTTATAAGGTAAAATCCTTTCAATACTACTCGAACGGTGTTCCAACACATCATGTAACTTTCCATATGACTGCGCTACTCATCAGGTAGCATCAAACTGCAACCTTAGATACCTGCAATCATCATTACCATACTGCATCCCTTTAACCGAAAATCCTTACCACATAGTTGCATCTTAATCATAATCCTTCCTAAAATCTTATTTCAACCCTCAATAGACTTCCCATCATCATGAAATTAACCTTATTGTCAACTTGATACCTCAAATCTAGTTATGTAGTCTAATCACATGAATTAACCAATTTCCACGCGTACTTGCTCGTAAGTGCTCCCAATTGCCTTCACACAGGTATACTTATTAGGAATTTCTTTACCCATAAGCCTATCATCTCAATATCACTCCGCTCCTTTTAGCTTATAATGAAGTTATCAGTCCTTAATAGATCCTTGAAATGCATTTCAACCTTAAACACATTAATATTATACCAAGATCCACCACTATAATTTTCCTTATAAACAATATTTAATTTAAACGTCTGTAGTAACAACCAGATGGTTTCTCAAATGTGAATGCACATTAACCTCAGTTAGTATTCTCACTTTATAACCAATGTCTCTATTTCCATATATAACTAGAACTATACCGCAAAAGATCGCTTGATCCACCACCAGAACACACCATACTCACTAAGAAGATCGTACTCAAATAGTCCACACCTTTCTACCTATTAAGTGACTACAATTATAAGACCCCACAAGATGAAAAGTCGAATAAAAGGAAAATTTCAAAAGAATTGGACTTACCCAGGCCTACTAGTCAGACTACAACATGTTTAGATTATTATGAGTTGTAGACTCAACTCGTGGAGATAAATTAAAGAGTTGGAAATTTGACTAAGGTAAAATGAGAGTCTATGAGTCGTATGATGACTCGTGAAAGAGTTTACGACTCTTAGAAAGGAGTTATAGTGCAGGACTTATACCGTGCAACTACTGAGCCTCAGGACTTCATCTACGACTCAACAGAATGAGTCATAGAGAAGATTACAACTCGTAGAAATAACTCGTATGGAAACTTCAGAGACCCTCTAAACATGCAGGTTTTCATACATGCAAGATAAGTCAATTTGACGACTCGTAACTCTAATGATGAGTCATTATCATGACTCTTACAAGTAACTTCAGAGGCTTGAGTTTTAGGATTATCTAACACCTGCAGGATAAATTGTAATGATGACTCATCAGAACTCTTACAACTCGTAGGAGTCCATTCATAAGTCCAAATCTCAAAATTTAATAAAGGGTAGTATTGTATTTTCCCTACATTCTAATAACGTATGTGGATATTTTAAGGACCAGATTCATTAAGTATTATATACTAAATACTCCTAAACCCTTTTATTCTTTCATAAATTCCCAAACAAATTATATACTTCTCTCCCAAGATTCCTTAAGAGTTCAGCAAGCTTTAGTTAGAATTTCTTCAAGATCAAGCCTTTTTCTCAAATTCAAGTCCAATTTCAATCAAGGTAAGTATGGACTGATCCATGGGTCCTTTCCACTCATGAAGTTCAAGGTTTACTTCAAAAATCTTATGAAATATCATTACTTTTAAACTCTAATTTTGATGAATTGTGTTGGGATGTTTCAATTACATTTCTAATCTTTACTAATGATCATTATAAGTATGTTTACACATTAATAGCATCATTTCAAGTTGAATTTTAAATGTCCATGCATGAAGCTATTTTCAATACGGATATACATGAAGTATGATTACGAAGTTTAATGATTTCAAGTATTCTCATGGTTTTTATCCAAGTTGATTATGAATATGAAACTCACTTTATATACAAGTATGTATTAGATGATAAATTTCAATTATGATCAAATTATGATATTCATGTAAGTAATATTTATGAATGACTCATGAAAAAATATGAATGAGGATTCAAGAATGTTTAATGATTTTTCAAGCAAGTTTAATGAAGGAGTGACTTGAGATCCCTGAAGGTGACTTAAGACTTTAAGAATGGAGTGAATTAAGATACTAGATGGTGACTCAAGACTCCATTGAGAAAGGTGACTCAAGATCCTTTATGGGTGACTTGAGATCCAAAATGAGTTATTCTTATGAACATGTTATGAAGTATGACTATGAGAAGATATGACTAATGCAAATATGATGATTTACTATAATGATGATTATGATATGTATTTTGTGGATTGATATACTTAGCACTGAGAGGACTTGAAGTAGGGGCTCAACCTAAGCCCTAGTAGCAATTTCTAGTCCGTTAAACTACATTGTCATCATAGGTTGCCTTATGTCCTAGCTAGTGGATTCACATATAGCACATGATGATATTAATTGGATGGAGCCTACCTTGGCAAGTAGCCTCCCCCCTTCTCGATGTGGGGATCATCAGATTTCATGTTATTAATCACACGGTCTTAATATCGTTTACGGTTATATCCCACACATGTATACAATTCTCAAGCTCTTTTACTATTTCAACTATGTCCCTTAAATGCTTTGATCATCATGTTGTTCTCATGGCTTTATCGATGCTCTTTATTATGCATGATCTTATTCATTGTATCTTATGAATTATACCGCATGTCATGCCCACATATTTAGTATATTCAAGCATACTAACGCTTATTTATTTGCTAGATTGTCTCATAATGTAGGAATTTGAGGTTGAGGATCATATTTCCAAATGTGGCTAGTGAGCTTTCTCATCGATGGAGTTGTGGTGAGTCCTCATCTATAGAGGACTAGTTATGAGTTGTTATCTTCTTGCTTCAAAAGACTTTGTTATGTTTAGATTTGAGGGTGAGCAAGTGTAGGACGCCAAAAATGTGAAAGGTCCAAAAACTAAGGAAGAAAGGATAAAAATTTAGAAATTTGTAGAAACTGACACTAGGGGATAACCACGAAGGCCATCACGAGCCATGGTATGTATCATGGACCATGGTGAGAACCCGTGGTAGAAGATTCAGAGACTCATACTATAGAGGATGAACCATAAGGGAGGATCACGGACCGTGGTGAGCACTACGGGCCGTGAAGCCTGATTTTCCAAAGGCAAGGTCCACGGATGACCATCACAGATCGTGGAACCCTCCATGGACCATGTTATATCCTCATAGTGGACACCCTACAAGTTCACCTATAGAACCTCTACTACGGCCACCTTTCACGAATCATCGTGCCCTTCACGGACCGTGAAGAAGTCCCATGGTGAAACTTCAAAGACGACCACGAAGGCCCTTCCAAACTATTTTTCTAATTCCCTCACTATGGGACCCCACCACGGGCCGTGGTGAGCACCATGGACCATGAAGGAACCCCGTGAATTCCTTTCCGACCAAATTTTTAGAAGGGGTATTTTAGTCTTTTGATGTATTTTAATTCTAAATGATGTCATTTTGGAGGTTGAGTTCTTCTATCTAAAGACCCTAAAACCTCTAAACTCTCATTCTCCATACTTATACTCAATACACTAAATTTTCCCTCCTTTCAAACTCTCTTAAAGAACTTCAAGGCAAAGCTAGGATTTTCATCTCAAGGAATTTCAACTCTCCTTTCTTCTTCAAGTTTCCATAGGGATTTTGTGTCCTCAAGATATGTGAGTTTTTTATCCATTGGTCCTTCTACCCATGGAGCCCAAATATTTTCTCTCAAACTAGCATTTTAATTCTAAATGATGAATTATCATGTGCTTTTGCACAATGACTCTAAATGCATAGATTATGATGTATTTTAAGTTTAGTTATATATATTGATGTATATTGACTCTTTATTTCATCAAATGAATGATTTGCTAAAGTGCCTAAATGAAGGCTTAAAAAGGGTTTTAAGTCATATATGTTGGGTTTTTTTAAGATGTGTATTTTGATGCATTTCCATCACTCTTATGCATGCAAGTATTGTTTAAATGCACTTAAAGCTTTTCATGAAATAAACCCACCCAATTTCCTTATGATTAAGTAAAGTTGAAATGAAAGGTTGACTCCAAATGAATGTTATAAAGCAAGTGTTTTTGTAATGGGAGTCTTATGAAATGATTAATTTATAAAAAGGGATTCTTAGCCAAAGTAAGGTTTCAATGTGAAAGGAAAATTCTCGCATTGAATCAAATGAAAGATTTTAATGAGCTATTCCACCGAATGGTGATTTACGTTAAAGTTATATAACTGCTTATGCTATTATTATGTTTAAATGTTATTTTGTTGGATTGACCTAACACAGAATGTAGCATGAGATGGGGGCTCGACCTAAGGGGTACTTAAATAAAGTCTTATAATGCATTAACTATGCGCCAACATAGGGGACCTTGTCAGCTATTCTAGGTTAGTTGATCCACGATTAGCCATTTAAGTTAAAGTTAATGAAATGATTAAATTTGATGGAGTTCACCCTGGCAAGTAGTCTCCATGTGCCAACGTAAAGGGTTATGTTGGTGGTCATGTAATAGCCCGTATGGTCTTAAATATTGGTTATGATCAGTTTTCCACAAAATGTATGGTTTAAGGTTCCATATGATGTTTCTCATGCATGCATTAATTATTTCATATATATATATATATATATATATATAAATGATTTGATGTTTCTCCTTATAGAATGCTCTCATACTTAGTATATTCAAAGTACTAATGCATATTTTTGCCTACATGATATCATCATGTAGGAACCAGTGTTGCTCCACACTATCTTCCCCGTGGATAAGTTGATCGTTGAAGGCTACCTCTTTTTGTGAGTTCCCATGTTCCAAGAACAACACTCCTAATCAATCTAGCTTATGTTATTTTTGGACATTTGAGTTAAATTTTGGTATTTTGATCTAATCTTGAGAGTGAGATAGGGACATGTCTTAGTCTCTACCAAGTCTTAATATAAAAGGTATTGTTGGATATAGTAAACGATGATATGTTGACTTTAATTCTTATTGAATGCAAAACCCCTTAGTCCAGACTACTCTTTATATTTCCGTTGGTTGTTGTTTATCATTACTGATGAAATTCTCAATGAATGCTAAGAGGCTTGCGTGAGGTACTCTAGGTACTTCATTTTTTGTGTCACGTCTAGGCCCTAGACTTGGGTCATGATAGCTAGGGACATGTCTTAGCCCTCGCCCATTTTCATTAGTAAAGGCATTGGCTTGACAAACATATAGAGTCTATGTAGTCGGATTATATTCTCTTTTATGTTTTATGACTCTTTCTTATGATATGTTCTGCTTTATTTTACCTTATGTATACTTGATGATATGTCAAGAGGCTTGGTTGGATCTCTTTAGAGTTTTGATCGCCATGTTACGAGTAGGCCCTAGGTCAGGTCGTGATGAACTTGATATTAGAGCACAAGGTTTAATATGTCCTAAGGTGCCTAATATACCACTTCACGTAGAGTCTTATTCATGGATGTGAAGAGTTCCACATCTATGAATAAGAGGCTATAAGATATTTTAGGAATCCTCATTTCTTTCATGATCTATATCGTGCGATAAAGTATGTTCTAAGACTCCCTTTCCCAAATGATTGTTCTTTGCAATTTTTAGAAAAAATGCCTCCAACAAGACCATATTTGCCAAGAGGATCAATGATATTAAAGCCCAAGCTCCTCTAGTTCCTCAAGGCAATGGTCCTTTGCCAAATGAAGTGACTAATGCAGAGTTTCAAGCCATGTTTACCATGCTAGCCCAAGTAGTTGCCAACCAAGGGGTTGCATTTCCTTCTAATGTTCCTACTTAAGCTTTTAGAGTGAGGGACTTAGAAGGAATAATCTCTCTTGAGTTCCATGGTTTGAAAGTCAATAAGGATCCCGAAGAGTTCATTGATGAGGTCTATAAGATAGTGAACATTATGGTGGTGACTTCAAAAGAAAAAACAGAGTTGGCGGCCTACCAACTCAAGAGTGTGGCTCAAGTCTAGTATACCCAATGGAAGTTAGAAACAGTTGATGAAGCTCCTATTAGTTGGGAAGTCTTCAAGCTTGCTTTTCTTAATCATTTCTTTCCACTAGAGCTCAGGGAAGCAAATGTAATGAATTTCATTCATCTCAAGTAAGGTAAAATAAGGGTGCGGTAGTATTCCCTCAAGTTCACTAAGTTATCTAAATATGCTTCTTTTTTGGTTGTCAATCCTCGTACTCAAATGAGTCAATTTATATCAGGAGTATCCGACTTGGTTGTTAAAGAATAACGAACCTCTATGCTTGTGAAAGAAATGGACATATCTTGACTCATGACCTATACCGAACAAATAAATGGAGAGAAGCTTAAAGAGAGAAACATGAAAGAGTCTAAGAGGGCTTGGTTTGAAGGCAGGTTTTCTAATGCTAAGACCGGTGGTGATAATGGTTGTTTTCAACAAGTCCAAAGATTCTAAGGTCAAGGTTCCCCTCAAGCTTCAGGCTAAAGGTTTGATGCGGATAAGTATACCAAGTGTGGAAGGAATCATGGGGGTAAGTATTTGGTTGGAACAGGTGCTTGTTTTGGATCTGATAAAATAGGGAACAAGATCTTCGAATGCCCTAACAAAGGGAGAGAAGTACATCCTTAAGATCAAGCTACTCAAGGTGGACAAGCTCAATAAGGTGGTGGTCAATGCCAAAATAGGTTTTATGCCCTATATGCTAGGCAAGATGGGGATGAGACTCCCGATGTTGTTACGGGTATGTTAGGGTTTCTACCTTTGATATTTATGCATTACTTGATTTGGGCTCCAACTTGTATTTTTTTACTCCTTATCTTTCTGCAAGATTTGATGTATGCCCCAAAATCTTGCTAGAGTATTTTTTGGTTAATACCTGGTTATGATTCAATATTTAGGGGCAAGGTTGAGTAATGCTAATGAGGGTGGTTTCCTTGTTTGAAATGGTCCAAATATTATGATTGGTAGTGTATGGGAAATAGGTGGTTGATAGAAGATTAAGCTTCTCTCATGAGGGGGAGATGGAGTACTTCGTTACCTAGGTCAGTGGTGTGTTCCAAATGTAAAAGGCCTAAGAGGAATGATATTGAGCGGAACTCATAGTTCTTGAAAGATGAGTTAGAAAATATTAGGGGGAAGAGTAGGTGTCCTGTATTGTGAAGATTGATGTATGCTTATTCTATTTAAGGCTATAGACATGGGGAAAAGCTAGATGGGATCTTTTCTGTGGAATAAATAGGTAAGAGTGTGTTGGTGTGTCTTTTAGTAGGAGTTAATACAAAAGTGGATGTAGAAATGCTAAGATTGAATGAAATTCTTAAGAGATGATTGTTTTCAAAAGAGTTATGAAGTAATTAGAATGGTAGGCTTGAATGCGTGATTGTCGATATATGAGTGATTGTAATAGACTATTAATGACTTCTTGTTAGGGGTTTCGAGTGAGTGTATTAAAATGGTTATAGAACTAAGCTTGAATGTAGTGATTGATGGCATATGAGTGGATGTACGATATATTGGATTTTCTTTATTAGGTCTCGAGGTTTGTTGAATATATGGTAGTAAGGGGTAGTACTCATGGGATAGAATTTCCTATAGAGGTGGAGGGACCTAAGGTGTATCGGTAGGGTAGAGTATGAACTTGATTTTCCATTAGAAGTAACCTGGATTCATCCAGTGTTTCATGCATCTATGTTAAATAAATTCTTTCATAAATTCCCAAACAAATTCTAGACTTCTCTCCCGAGATTCCTCAAGAGTTCATCAAGCTTTGGTTATGGTTTCTGCAAGATCAAGCCTTTTTTCTCAAATTCAAGTCCAATTTCAATCAAGATATGTTTAGATTGATCCATGGATACCTTCCACTCATGAAGTCCAAGGTTTACTTCAAAGATCTCATGAAATCTCATTACTTTTAAACTCTAATTTTAATGAATTGTGTTGGGTTATTTCAATTACGTTTTTAATCTTTACTAATGATCATTATAAGTATGTTTACACATTAATAGAATGATTTCAAGATGAATTTTGAATGCCCATGCATGAAGCTATTTTCAATAAGGATATACATGAAGTATGATTAAGAAGTTTACTGATTTCAAGTATTCTCATGGTTTTCATACAAATTGTTAATGAATATGAGATTTACTCTATATCCAAGTATGTATTATGGTTATGGATTTCAATTATGATCATATTATGATATTCATGTAAGTAATGTTTATGAATGACTCTTGAAAAGTATGAATGAGGATTCAAGAATGTTTACTGATGTTTCAAGCAAGTTTAATGAAGGAGTGACTTGAGATCCTTGAAGGTGACTTAAGACTCTAAAAACGGAGTGACTTAAGATCCTAAATGGTGACTCAAGACTCCATTGAGAAAGGTGACTCAAGATCCTTTATGGGTTACTTGAGATCCTATATGAGCTATTCCTATGAACATGTTATGAAGTATGACTATGAGAAGATATGACTTATGCAAGTATGATTATTTACTATGCTGATGAATATGATATGTATTCCGTGGGTTGAGAAACTTAGCACTGAGAATACTTGAAGCGGGGGCTCGACCTAGGCCCTAGTAGAAACTTCTAGTCCATTAAACTATGTTGCCACCGTAGGTTGCCTTATGGCCTAGCTAGTGGATCCACATATAGAACATGGTGATATTAATTGGACAGAGCCTACCTTGGCAAATAGCCTCTCCCTTTCTCGATGTGGGTATCATCGGATTCCATATTATAGCTCGCATGATCTTAATGTCGGTTGTAGTTATCTCCCGCACATGTATATGATTCTCATGCTCTTTTACTATTTCAACTATGTTTCTTAAATGCTTTGATCATCATGTTGTTCTCATGGCTTTACCAATCCTCTTTATTATGCATGATATTGATCATTGCGTCTTATGATTTATATTGCATGTCATTCTCATATATTTAGTACATTCAAATGTACCAACACATATTTATTACCTATATTATCTCATAATGTAGGGGTTAAGGTTGAGGATCATATTGCCACACGTGGCTACTGAGCTTTCTCGTCGACGGAGTTATGGTGAGTCCTCATCTATCGAGGACTAGTTATGAGTTTCTATGTTCTAACTTCAAAAGACTTTGTTATGTTCAGATTTGAGGGTGAGCTAGAGACATGTCTTAGCCCCCGCCCATTTTCATTAGTAGAGGCATTTGTTGGACAAACATGTAGAGTCTATGTAGTCTGGTTATATTCTTTTTTATGTTTACGTTAGACTCTCTCTTATGCTATTTTCCGCTTTATTTTACCTTATGTGTGCTTTATGATATGTCAAGAGGCTTGGTTGGAGCCCTTTGGGGTTTTGATCACCATGTTACAACTAAGCCCTAGGTCGGATCGTGACAGCAATATGTTACCAAAATAATTCAGTCTCCAGCTGAAAGCTATATGCACCCTTTCGTAGGTTAGGTCGATAGCAAAAGCAACATAGTCCATAACCCTAACCAAGTGAACACAAGTATCACCACAGTAGTTGTATTATGACCCTTCTTGATATACACCCACTCTATGAAACTACAATAGAAATTTTGATCGTAGTTGGCGCAACATCAACCCTTCTTGATATACACCCACTCTATGAAACTACAGTAGAAATTCTAATCATGGTTGGATCAAAATCATCCTCTTCATACACTAAACATGCCATTCTTTTTATGACTAACTTCACTAACTATATTCTCCAAAGTTACTAATGTGAGGCCAAAATTACGTATATTAATCATTATTTTTCTCACATTTAATCTTTTCATTATTGTTTTTGAGTATGAATTTTATTAATTGTTATTATGTTGTGTATTTTATTTGTAGGACTAAAATGATGCAAAAATGAAAAAAAATGGGAGCACAAACAAATTAAAACAAGAAATTATATAAGAAAATCAAGCAGGCGGCTTAATGGATTAAAGTGATTATAATAATACTAAGTGCATAAGTAGAATTTCAATTCAAATTGGACTTCACCGCCATGGGGTAGTATATGAAGCCAAGTCCAAAAGTGAAGGCAGCGGCGGCGGTTTCCAGTAAACCTGTACAAACCCAATTCCTTTGGGTTTTGGGTTTTCCAATTTACTTTGGACTCAATTATTTTATTTGTGGTTTTTTATATCTATAAATAGTCCAATAAAATAATTCTTCTACAATAATGCAAAACCTAGGATTTAAAAAATTATAGCTTGAGAACTTTGGAATAGCCGTCGTGAAGGCTGGAGAAAAATAATTTATTCTTTTCCTCTTTATTTATATTAAATTTTCTTCAAGAATTCAAGATTTTGAATTTATTATATTCAATTTGTAAGTTCATACTAAAGATATTGTCTATAATTTCTAAATTGTGATTTCTAAATTATGAATAGCCAAATTACATAACTAGGTTTGTGAAAAGTGGGAACTATGATGAATTATCGAAGTAAGTTAAGGTAAAAAGTGATTCTTGAATGATTTTTATGCATGTATTATTTTTTTCCTTTGCTTTGATTGCTTTTTAGCGGTTGCAAATGTTAGAATTCACCTTATTCTTACTTGCTAGACCAAGGAGGTAACGAATGTGAAAAAGAATTATACAACGGATATTTGAGGCTATTAACCCTCATCTAATAGCTTAAATGGACCAAGGGATAGCTAATTGGGGTCAAATGTAAGGATTAGTAAATCATATACCCGTAGACGAACCAAGTTGCGTCGTGAAATTCACTTATTTAGGGGACCAACCACTTAGGTGAGCTTAACTTATCGATCTTGCATGCTAAAAACTAAAATAGATCACTAGCACAATATTCTAGTTGAGTTATGAAAACATGGAAAACACATTTCCACTTACTTCTACTAATATAAATACAAATAAATATTTAGTTTCAAGCTGTTGTTATTCTTTTTATTTTTGTTTCAATTTAAATTTCCCCTCCTCTTTTTTTAATAACGACCATCAAGTTAAATTTTGCTATTAACAATATTCTTTCATATGTGGGATCGACCCCGACTCATAGTTGAGTAAATATAATACAAATGACCTTTAATATTTTTTTGAAGTATATTTAGACATTATCAGTTACAGTGCTCATTACTTAGCCATTCCCTTAATTACACCATTCTTAATTTTTGAATCACTTCAGATATTGTATAGGCCACACACGTACTATTCTCGGTGCTAAATAACTAACCAGAAAGGATAAGACGTTTATGAAACCTGTCAACCATTGTTCATCTTTCTATACCATATCCTCAAAATACATCACTAAACACAAGCTTACTCACTCCTTTCGAATCGCAAATCATTCCAAGTCTGACCACACATCATTTATCATTTTCATAAGCCTATCACTTCTGGCTCAATATCAGATTTAACACACAAACCATGCGATGATATCTCAACTTCATGCACGCAGAATCAAGCATGAGATATCATTATAAGTGAAAAAATAGAGTGAAGCGATAAGAGTTAGATCGGACCAAGGACACAGGATATAGAATCTAAAAGCAAAGGTTTTTCCTGAATGTTACCATAGCTATCGAAGATAAGCAATAGATGTCTCCACAAAGTTCCTTGAGACTCTATTAGACTTGGTTTGTACACATGTGAGACCTATGAACCTAGGCTCTGATACCATTTTGTCACGATCCAAGAATTATGTATGATGATACTTGCCTTATCCCACCAAGACAAGGGAGCGTAAGATCCAAAAAATAGGAAATGTGGAAGTAAAACAAAAGAAAATACAATCTAAACTTAACATATCAAATAAACATACTCATAACTCAAATCCTCCAAGGACTGGTTGTCACGTGTACAAGCCTCTAAGTATTATATTAGATTAAGAAAAAATACAAGTCATAATGTCATTGTCTCTAGAATAGAATAAGAACATAATAAAGGAAGGAGAAGTGTCCCCTGAGATGACGAGCAGCTACCTCTTAACTCTCAATAGCAAGCCTCGGATGCAGAAGAGATAAAAGAGTAATCACGACGATTCGGGCTCATAACGTTTATAAAGTGTTGAAGCAAGAGAGTGAGTATTAAACAACATGGTACTTGGAAACTGACTAACTCTAAGTAAATATATAATGAATATAGCTAATCCCAACACTCCAACCAAACCTTTACAGAATACAACCCACATGAGAAAACAACCTAAGATAACAATTCTCACTTGGAACAACACTGCACAGATAATCCATTATCACTTGCACCTCAACACGCATAATTATATATATACGTGCATACACACACATACATATCATCACAGCATTCCTTAATTCAATAATTCACAAGATCAAATCATCATACACGAATACCATATATAAGGATGAAGTACAATGCAATGAAGTGTAATGTCTTAAAGAGTGATGCATGTCATTCCTAATAATATACACCCATTGAATCTCAGTCCAAGACCCATAAAGAATATATCTGTCCATGTGACTTGCCACAAAATGTATGGCCCGACCCATAATATAGAACCTGCCATAGAACATATGGCTTACTGTAATAACCCTCCGGGTTATTTTTTAAATAAACCATTTATTCCATTGTTTAGATTATTCCTGTAGTGACCCCAAGTCAATTATGACTTGCTGGCACTAACTGTTCGGTCGCCTAGTCGTTCGTTTGGGTTTTAGGCCCGTTTTGCTATTTTGGAGCTTTTATAACTTGAAAAGTTAAATTTGGTCATAACTTTATTTAAATAACCTCAGAACGGAATTCTGACAATTCCATTAGCTCCAAAATAGCCAAATTAGGCTAGTGGCATAATCGGCATGAGTATTGAAGAGATCGATACGAGATTGGGGCCATTTAGCACTTTTGCCTTTGAAATTTAGCCTATGGTTAACTTTGGTCAACATTCTTGGAAAATGCACTCAGATAAAATTATGTCAGTGCAATTGATTCTAGAATATTGAGTTTGGTCTAGTATGACCTTTCGTTTGCTTTTAGGGCTTCCGATCTAATCACAAAGCCTATTGTGAAATTTGGCTAAAATGACACTTAGGTGTGAGACCCACTTTTTATTAAAATAACCTATTATAGGAATTTTCAAATACGTTATTGAGTCTGAAACATCAAATTTAGTGGGATAGTATATTTCATTTTCATGCACAAGGTTCCAAACGAATCCCGAGCATCCTGTCAGAGACTTGAACACGTCAAAATCCAATTTGCACCAGTTGTGTCTGGTGCCATCGCTTTTACGATCCTTGGTCGCTAAATCAACTGCTGCTTAAGAGACCAAGGCCCCTGGGCGGGTGTCACTAAAGCGATAGGTGGTCCTCAAAATAACCCCTCGCTAAAGTGACAAGGTCCTCGCTTAAGCGAGGCCCGCCTCTTTTATCTAGTCTCTTAAGTAACCATCGGAGGTCCGGTTAAGCAATACCTGAGGCTCGTTTTAGTGTTCAAATTTTCATTTATTTGTTATATCTTTGAAGTGCGATTACTCTCTCAATATTGAGGCGATTTGGGCAATTCAAAAGGCTATTTTACGGGGGTTTTCAAGGAGAACCAGGTTGTGTGCTTAGAATTAAATTAGAAGATTCGTTGGAGGTAATTTACCCTTTCTCCCTGCTACTTTAGTTGTTCTTGAGCTAATTTGATAATTGTGATGCATGATGATGTTGTGGCTGATTTGAGCTATTAATTGTATTCCTTTTTGGAACATAAGTTTGGGGTAGCATTTAGGACATGTTCTTAGAGTCAATTCCGTAAATTAAGAAGTGTATCCCACAATTCCTAATTTTGACTGAGAACTTGGTCCGTATTCAAATTTGATAATTTTAATGTCAAAACAATCCTATTGACATTGTGACTCTATTATTGATAGTGTGGCAGAATTTTGAGGCCATTAGGAATGAAAAGGCTCTAATTCCTTGAGTTGGGGTGCACGCGGTCAGCCTACAGGTAGGCTACGATTTTCCCCTCTTTAGACTAAACATGTTTAGGCATTTGTATCCTAATCTGTATGAGCGTGGGGGTGTTTGGGTGTCGAGCATTCTAAATTTCTAGAATTCATGTCATAAGCTTTATTTTAGGGAAATTCGGGCTACTAAATCATGACTCCTGTTATTGTTGATCATCCATACTTTGTTGTATTTACTGCACCTTTGGTTTATGTGTTTGAAAGCATGTTTGGTACTAGTCTAGGCTTAGACTAGTTTTGCCTTAGACTTGCATAATTTTTGGTGTTGTTGGGCCTTGAAACTTCTCCGATGTCATTTTCGACAACTTAGCTCACTATAGACTAATATAGCAATCTTGAGTCTAACAGTCTGAGCCTTAGCAGCTTAGCTTACTATAGAATGATATAGCAAACTTGAGCCTGATAGTCTAAGCCTTATCTAGGCAATAACAAAGCTTTGGAACCTTATATCCATAATGTCCTACCATTCTATGTGTTCCATATCACTTGGTACTTGGTTCTGAAAGTCTATTCGTCGATTCTAGTCGAATGTGGTTTGAGCTGAAGTGATTTATTGATAGCACTCAGATTGAGGGTATTCCCCGTGATGCTCGGTTATCTACTGATTCTAAATCTGACCGATTCTATTATATTCATGGTTCAAGTCCCCAATTCACTCCACCGGGCGTGGTTCAAGTCCTTACCTTGGTATTATTGCCTTGATTTGAGTCCCTAGCTTTACTTAGCCGTTTAAGTCCATAGTTACATACTAACCTTGATTCAAGTCCATATTTATTATTACCTCGGTTCAATTTCTTGGTCTCTTTTGCTCGTGGTTCAAGTCCACAATTATCCATACCTTGGTTCAAGTCCTTTGTTACTATCAAATCTCAGTTCATGTCCTTGATCCTCTTATGATTATTCTATTCAAGTCCTTTAATATGTTCGGCTTTGGTTAAAGCTTTAATCTTACAGAATGGTTCAGTTCAAGTCAGCGAGAAGTTGTGGCATTGTTGGAACTTCATCGGATTCTCTCGTTCTACTTAGACTATCTTTGCTCTTATCGGGATTATGGGAGTACATTCAAGTTGTACTTTTAGACTTGTACACGAGCATACCCATCGGGTTTATGAGAGCCCAATGGATTTAGCTAGTTTCTCTCTTTCTCTTTGTATGTTGAATATGCTCGTGTACATACCTACCTTGTTTATGGTTTCTATCTCTAGTTTTGGTTAGTTTCTCGCATTTTATTTTCCTTTTGCTTATCTTGATCAGTCGGCCTATGATTCCTACTGGGTAAACAAAAATTTGATACTCATACTATACTCTGCATCTTTTTTATGATGCAGGTCTGAGTACTAGCTATCGGCGTTGATTTCGAGTTAGCTGCAGTCTTGATCAGAAGCAAGGGTGAGCATATAACGTTCTGAATTTACCCTCCTCCCTTTGTATATATATTTTGTTTGTCTATTGCTTTTTGAGACAGTCTTGTTTCTGTGGTCCATTTTTGGGACTTTTACTCATTTTGCAGTAGCTCTGTACATGTGACTTACAGGTTCTGGGAGAGATCTTTTGACTTGTATATATTTTGGTTTGCTTCCGCCCGGTCATTTGTGGTCCTATTGTTTATTACTGTTTTTAGTTTAAATTATTGGTTTTCTACCCTGACATCCCATTGCTCGTAGTTCTGGGATATGGATCAGCTTTTCTACTGATAGATCATAGTAGAAGCCATCACGGCCTAAGAAATTGGGTCATGTCACTCAATCCCAATTCTCATAGAATCTGAATTGAAGTGTATGGCTCATCCCTTATTTTTTATAGAATCTTCCACGGAGCATGTGGCACATCCCCTATTTCTCAACATTTCCATAAAATATTACATCACTGCGTTGTCACAAAAGCAATGCAAACAAGCATGTTCATATGTATAATGAGAAGATGAGAATGTCCATAGCTATACACAATTCATATCAATACATTTACATACATCATCAATAATGAATTAACCAAATCGCTCAAACCATCCACACCACATCACACATCAATATATTATCAAGTTGCCTCTTATTTCCCATTTTTAATTATTATAATCATTCAACATGAACAAGTGACAACAATTATCAAACCATTCACGAATTCTCATTGCTTCCCAACACATACAAATAAGGAATACAAGGTTCTATATACTTAATAAAGGGTCAAGAAATCCACTTGACTGAAGAAAGTAATCAAATCACTCTGGTACTTGAGCTTTTCCTCTTTGATAGATCTCCAAATCAATATAATTTATTCAAATATAGAATCACAATAAGAACACAACAACAGCCAAATTATTATTTTTGAAGATCGAGTCCAAACCGATCCAAAAATCCATTCTCAAAAGAGTAGGGGTAAATCTAGATATTTACACAAAATTACGTTACCCAAAGGATTTTGAAGTCACCAGTGAAAATCAATTCAAAAAAGAGTAAAAAACAAGTTCACAATCCCAATTTTTATTAAAATCTGTGTTCTTGAAAAAACCCCACAATTTTTAGAATTGAAATCACATTTTTTGATGTTAAAATTGATGGATAAACATTGGGCAATGAAGATTTAGTGATAGAAAGTCTTATACCAACACTTAGTCTTGAAAAGTTTTTTGAAATCACCTATGGTTGTGTTCTCAAGGTCAATAATGGAGAAATGGGGAAAAATTCATGTTTTGGGGCATAAGCTACTGCCCGAGCCATTATTCTTTGCAAACGTACACCAGGTCCTACAAATGTGAAGGCCAAACCAACCAATCTTCTATGAACACGAACTAGGTCCCGCGAACGTGAAGGTTAAGTCATCACCTGACCCTTCGCAAATGTGGACCAGGTCCGCGAATGTGAAAGAGGAAAAAAATAGATAGCAGCACAGCAGTCTCAAGGTAAAAATAATCACTGAATAGTCACTCGAAATTCATTCAGAATATTGAGCACACAAATCAAATATGCTACCCTACTAATTTCGACATTTCAAACTCAATAGAACCATCAAAACACAGATTCAAGGTCTCCTTGACCTGAAACTCATTAAAGTCGCAATAAACAAACTTAACACTCAAAAATACCAAACTAACCTTGAAACTTTTGAAAATTCAACCAAGACCTCACGTGGCCTAAAATCATCCCTTGAATTCAATGGATTCCTCAGAAATTTATTCCGAGCATCTGAACTGCATATGTTGACCAAAGTCAACTCTTTGACTAATTTCACTTAGACTTCCAACTCAATGGCTCAAATCCATGGTAAGACTCTAAAACTGAAATCCACGACACTCCCATATCAAATTTCATATTTCGGAGCTCATAGAATTCCATTTTGAGACCCATAACTCCAATTGCAATCAAAACCATTTTTGAACAACTTAAGGCATTCAAACTCAAAAACTACCAAAATTCACAACTTTCTAACAAAACTTCAAAACTAACTTTGTACAATGATCAAACATAGTCAGAGCAACTATCGGGAGGGTAAAAATAGTAATTTTTTCAAAATTTCCAATAATGACGTTTAGTGTCATTACAAAAACTCCAACTCAAATTTGAAATATTTCTTAAAGAATATCTAATTCATGATTAGAAAATTTCAAATATGAAATTTCATCGAAAACATAGTTAAAATCGACCTTTAAATCCTCAATTTATCAAACTTTAGCTTTATCGGGAAAACCTCAAATTTTCAAGTTTATACACGGTTAATATGATAAAAATAATTGACAAATCAATAAGTTTATGCCAAAATCGGTTTATCCATAACATAAGGATCCTAAATATAAATTTTTCCTCAAAAACTAAGTCTAAATTGATAAAACCCCAATTATTTCTAAGAAATTCATGTATAAAGGAAGAAAATTGGATGAAGAAATCGTGAGAGAATGCCCAAACAAGGATCAGATACTAAACTCCATATTAAATTGAGAAAAATGCCTAAATAATTATTTCATTTCGAGCTCTAGAACTCTTAATATGCTCAAAATACCAAATAACCTCAGTCTGAAATTTTAAAGGTCATGAAGAAATCATGAAAGAATGCCCAAATAAGGATCAGATATTAACCCCCATATTAAATCAAGAAGAATGCCTAAAGAATTATTTCATTACAAGCTCTAGAACTCTCAATATGATCAAAATAACAAATAATCTCAATCTGAAATTTTAAAGGTCTAGACAACAGTTTTATTCCAGCAAACCAAAAACTTTTATTTCACTAAAAAGGTTATAACTTCCTCATACGATAATAAAATGACCCGATTCTTTTTTCTGTATATTTCAAATAATGATACAGACCTACTCGATCAATTGAAACTCAATTATGTACTCATTTTCCCAATTAAATATTATTTTTTCTCAACAAATAATTATTTCATATTTTGCGATAAAAGTCCCGATCTCGGCTTAGCAAAAATGCACCAAATTTTACCGATCAGTCCTATAATTCATGCTCAAACTTAAAGAAGTTTTGAAATGGTTTTTTGATCTTTAAAACTTATAAAGAACCTTTTAGTTGGCACAATTTCCTAAAATAGCACTAAAGCATCCAAAAAGCTTAAAAACTCACCCAAAACTCATCTGAAACCTCCCAAACACAAAGAGGATATTTTGGACTCAATTAAATCATCAAAATACCCAAACAAGATCACATTAACCCGATATTGAACAAATCCAATTTTCAACTTAAGAATTTCTAAATTTCTAAATAATAACATGAAACTCATCCAAAATTTTCAAAAACTGAACCAAACCTTCAACTAGACCAAATATCACAATTCGGACCTAGTAGAATTATCAAAACTCGAAAATGATCTTTCTACCCTCAAACATTGACTTAAGTCAAACTTTAGCCTTAACATTTTTCTTATCTCGCTTTGTAGCTCAAAATCAAATCAAAAGCCTTGGGATCCAAATCAACAGTAAATATAGATCAAAACCATATTTCAGAGCTAACGAACTTCTGAAGTTTCATTCCGAGCTTGCTATCACCAAATATTGACTTGTTTAACTATCTTATGCTCTCAACTTTTGAAACACAAAAAACTTTTCAAAACTTATGTAAATACCTTACGACCTAAGCCAATAGTCCTATTAGCCCAAAAGTCATGTATATTAGCTAATGAAATTGATGGAATTTCATTTCGATATTCGAAACTCCAAATATTGACTAAAGTACATCATTTCAACTTTAAACCTTCAAAAACTAAATGTTTTTCAAAACTCCCAATTTTTTAGTCCAGTTCCCAAATCATCCAGACTAATGAACCAAAAATGAATCGTGCAACTTTCAGGAGGGTAAAACTATAATTTTCTAAAAAAATTTCAAAAATAACCTTCAGGGTCATTGTCACACCCCAAGCCTAGGACCTAGACGCGACATGGCGAATGAGACACCCGGAGGTACCTCACCTAAGACTCTGAACATTCATTAAGCTTTTCATAGGTGATGACATTCGATACAAGCGGAATAAAAGGGGATAATGGGACTAAGGGAAACAACATAACATAAGAGTAATTAACAACATTGAACATCGTCTATTTGTCCAATAATACCTCTATATCTTTACACTTGGCCGGAGCTAAGACATATTCCTAACTCACCCTCAGAATAAATGAAAATAAGTATCGAAATGGAATCTGAACGTCTATACAAATCATAAGCTAGAAAGGAAAAAAGCGATATTATTTCCGAAACATGGAAACTCACCAAGGTAGTAACCTTCAACGATCAATATAGCCACGAGGAGGTGAATGTGAAGCAACGTCAGTCCCTACATGGTGATATCATGTAGGCAAAAGAGTATGCGTTAGTACTTTGAATGTACTAAGTATGTAGGCATGTATGAAAATTAAAGAAACATTTGAACATTAATATAGTATGAAGCATAGTGTAATGCATGCATAATCAATTATGTAAATAACATTTGAAACATTCATTTTGTGGGAAGATAACTACAATCAACATTTAAAACCATGCGAGCTATTACATGGAATCCAATATAACCCCCGTTGGCACGGAGAGTCTACTTGTCGGGTAGAACTCCGTCAACTTCATTCATTTCTCTAACATTTAGGGCTATTTGTGGATCCACTAGTCTAAGCTTACAAGGGCTCCTATGGTTGTGTATAGTTAATGAGACAAGGGGTTTCTACTAGGATTCCCTTACCGAATCTCACCTCAATGCCCCATTCGGTGCTAAGTCAATTCTACGAAATAGTTCATACAGTAAGAACATAATCATTTATATAGCTTTAGATTATCAAAACATCATTCAGTAGAATAACTCATTGAACCTTATATGATACACAGAATTAAGAATTGGCCTTTCACAAGTAGAATACATCATTTCATCATTCTTTCAATTTATAAGATTCCCTTTGATCATAAACATTCGCTTTCATAAACTATAATTTTGGAGTCAAATCATTCAATTCTAGCTTCATTGAAACATACTGAAACTAGGTGGTTTATATTCAAATCAACTTTCAAGTCATTAAAATCCATGGTAGCATGCATGAGAGTAACGTAATGCATCAATTAAAATATCTTTAAAATAAGCCAATTTTGACACCAAATTTTGGTTTGATATTTTTAAAATTCATACTTTGAAGTATTTTCTTCGTTAAATAGTTCAAAGATGCATTTTTTTTACAGTTTTAACTCAATTTTATTGATAATTATCCTTATTTCTAAAAAAAGAATTAGAATTTTTATCAGTTTATTTTATTTAATTTCAGTTATAGTTATTTTTTATCACAGTTTGTTAATTTGCATTTTTACATGTTATTTTTTCATATTTATTTTAGTATTTTTAGCACAGTATATGAATATATTAAAATACAGATAAATATTAAAATTTTTCTATAATTTTACCAACCCACTAATCACACAAAATTTTCCCCACAATTTAACCAACCCAACAAATCACACAAAATTTTTTACACAATTTTACTTATCCCACTAATCACACAAAATTTTCCACACAATTTTTCCCACTCCATACCTTTTTCTATTTCAAACACTTTCTCTCCTCTTTTATTAGTTCCCCATATTTTCTCCAGCAAAGGGACTCATTTTTTTTCTCTTTCTCCACACATTTTTCTCCTTCTTCTCCAATAAAATCAACCACCAGACCCCATCGCAAGCTCCAGCGAGCTCCGACCACCTCGACTCCGCCCCTTCTTCACGGAACCAGATCGTCTCTAGCACACATCCGGCAATACTATTGAAGCCACACTGCCTATGGTATCTTTTATTATACTTTCACTTTGGTCTTCTATTTGGTTACTGTTTATTTATATTTTTGACTGATTTTATGGTTCTTTCAGTTTATTATTTTTTCTCATTTCATGGTTGCTATACTTTTACAACTTTGATTATTTGTTGATTTTGTTCCTCTACAACCTCTGTCATGGATTTTAACTTGCATTTGTTATTTTTGTTCTTCATTTTTTAATGACTTTAGATCTTTGTTTGTGTTAACTTAGTTGTTGCTGCTATATTTGGTTCACTTATAATTGATTTTAATTTATTTAAACTCATTTTATCCACTTTTGTAAAAATGTTTCGAGCAAGTTGTGTTGTGGTTTTGATGTTGCTAGTTAATTATTGTCTGCAAATTATTACATTTACTTTGTATTGTCTATTTTGGGGTTCAGTATGATTTTGTTTCTCTTTTTAAAAAAAAATAAATAGAATAAACCAATGTTAAGTTGTGGTTGTTGATTGTTGTAATGGTTAATTATTATCTTTATTTATTGATTATGTGTGCATTACTGTTTTTGTTCTGTTGGTTTGTTTTTATTAAGTTCTATTATTGTATATTGTTTTTCTTTTTTATTGTTATTTAGTTTTAACATTATCCTTATTATTATTTATGGATTGATATTTTAGTAACTTGTTGATTTATTTTTTTGGTAATTTTGCTTTACTCTTGGGGCACTAGATAATTTTATATATTTAACCATTTTATCATATTTACTATATTTTAAATATCGCCAGTAGTCAATGAAAAAATCTCTCCATCAATTTTTAAGGCCTCTCTATTTTAAAAGACGAAAATTTAGTTTAAGTTTATATATCTTATTATATATTAACTGATTGATTCTCTTTCACATTATTACATATGGTGTTGTGATAATTATTTATTAGTGTTAAGCTTAATTTTTTCTGATTTTGTGATATTGCTTTATTATAAATGATTCCATGCATTTCATGATTTTCCAGTCACTTATATGCTTGATTTGAGCGAAATTAATTGATGTAGTTTTTCATTGTCTTTTTTTTGACTTTGGACTTCCACTTTTTATTTAATTTTTCTAATGATGACTTCCACAGTGGCTGTTTTATTTGACTACAATTTTGTCTTTTCTTGTTTAGTTGGATTGATTCATTCAATTTTTTAATATTTTTTAATAAATTGTGTAATTATTATTTGATTACCGCTTTTTTTAATATTAGTTTTGTATTTTAAAAACATTATTATGACCGACGAAGAAATTATCATCGATTTCTAAGGCTTCCACGCTAATAAGACGAATTTTATTTTTGAATTGTTGTTGTTATTGTTGTTGTTGTTGTTGTTGTTATTATTATTATTATTTATCCATTACTAACATGTTCACTAAGCGTCTTTATATATACCTAGACTTTAATCCTGAAAAAAGCTATTCGAATAATATTTTTAATTTATTATTTTGTATATTATTGGCTTTAGACAAATATTAAGCTATTTTTAATATTATTATTTTATTTTATTCTTTGTATATATTTTATTTTTATACTTGAGCATCATTTTTATCTTCTTCTAAATTTAAAAAAGTAAGTTCAATCGGGATCCACAGTTGTGGATTCTGAAGGAAACTAATACCTTCCCTTCAGAATCACTTAAACCTCTTACCTAGAATCTATTGATTTCGTAGATATTTTTGTAAATACATTAATTTGTTTCCTAATTATCCTAAAATTAGGTGGCGACTCCTTAAAATAATATCTTTTCTTTAAATTTCTTTTCTAAACTATTAAATTAAATTGATTTTTTTTTACGATTCAACATGACATTGCGCATTATTTGTAAAAATAGGAATGTAACAAAGTGGCGACTCCGCTGGGGACATAGAGGTTCTAACCATTATGAATTCATTATTACAAATTGAGAAAATTTTGCTTTTATTATGTCATACATTGTATCTTGTATATTTTGTCGATTATTTATATATTGTACTTATTATTTATTCATTATTTGTTTAATTATATGTGTGTTGTCATTTGCATTCATGGCATATTCCATCAATCGATTCTGATTTTTTTATTTGAAAGAATGATTTTGCGAACCCACAACTAGTTTTTCTTATACATAACCTTTTTTGGAATACGTGACAATATATGGATTTGTCATGCGGCCAATGGTTGTCATAAGTTCCAACCCAAGTTGTCCGCTTGGGTTATCGGTCTTTCAAAAGCCACTCTTGATGATTCTTAAAAATAACTGTTTAGTCAAAAGTTGTGGTTGTATAGTCAAAAGTTGTGGCTGCTTAATCAAAAGTTGCGGCTGCTTAGTCAAAAGTTGTGATTGTATAGTCAAAAGTTGTGGCTGTTAAGTCAAAAATTGCAGCTTCTTAGTCAAACATTATTGTTGCATAGTCAAAAGTTGTGGTTGCTTAGTTAAAAATTGCGCGGTGAGATTTTGAATTAAGTTCAATTGTGTTGTATTGTTGATCTAGAACTTAGCTCGAATGTTATTGAGGCAAAATTATGAGTAATTTTTTATTTGAAAAATTATTGTGGGCCTTCTTTGAACCGTTTTTGCCTTTCAAAACCTTTCAAATGACATTAATCCTTAGTATGTTCCCACTTTGAGCCTTAAGCCTTTTCTTTGGACAACCACATTTTGGCCTATACGTTTTTTAAGTGCTTATACGCACTATCTCTCTTGGCCTGACCTTTTTGAGCACACTGAAAATGTGTGAGTTACAAAAGAAGATGCAAAGTTAAAAGTTGTCAAAGACAAAAATTGACAAGTCATTCAAAGTTTAGGATGACTTCAAAAAAAAAGAACACTCCAAATAAATAGGAGAAACTTCAAAAGATATTTAAAAAAAGGGCTTAGACAAGTTAAGTTTCAAAAAATAGTGAAAAAAAGGGACAATAATGAGGATTTTCTTTTTGGTGAGAGCACTTGAAGCATGATGTTGGGCCAAGTACAAAGCCTTTGTTTGGAGCAAGATGAACAAATCTTGTCGTTACTTAAGTACATTTGAGGTAACATTTGAAGCAATAGGAATTACCTCGAAGTCAATCTCGGTTGAATGAGAAAGCATTTGTGAGAAATTTCTATACAATACTATTGTTGGTATTAACTATAGTTAAAATATGTTTCCTTGTTCAAAAAATAAAAATGGGTTGATACCCACACTTAATACTTGTCAAAGGAATTTTCTTTGACCATTCTCTGTTAATATTGTATTTTTGGGGTCGGCATACCCTTTAACATGACACATTTTTAAAGTTGATTTGTTATTTTATATAAAATGATATTTTTTAAAAAAAAAAAATTGGTTTGTCATTCCATTCAAAATGATACTTTTTTTAATCGGTTTGTCATGCCCTTTAACATGATACATTTCTAAATTTGATTTGCTATTTCATATAAAATGATATATATATTTTTTAAATATTGGTTTGTCATGTCATTCAAAATAATACCTTTAAAGTTGATTTTTATCTCAGGCATAAGGATATCTTTAACATTGGTTTGTCATGCCATTCAAATTGATACTTTTTAAAATTGGTTTGTCATGCCGTTTAAAATGACATTTTTTATTATTATTGGCTATTTCCTTCAATTGATATTTTGTAAGATTCAGAATGTTATTCTATTAAAAGTAAGACATTGGATCATTACCATATTCATTGTTCATATAAGGCCATGTTTGCATAGTTTAAGTTAAATTTATGTTATTCTTGCTACTAACATTGTTATTGGAGATTAGGCCGTCAACCTTTCAAAGAGACACCTTGGGACGCCACCTCCCTAAAAAGTGACATTTCAAATTCAAACTAGGTCATCCTCCTTTCAAGGGACACATTGGGACATCACCGCCCTAAAAAGTGACATTTCAAATTCAAACTAGGTCTTACGCCTTTCAAGAGACACGTTAGGACATCACCTCCTTAAAAAGTGACATTTCAAGTTCAAATTAGGTCTTACGCCTTTCAAGAGACACGTTGGGACATCACCTCCTTAAAAAGTGACATTTCAAGTTCAAATTAGGTCGCCTTCCTTTCAAGGGACACATTGAGACGTTAGCTCCCTAAAAAGTGACATTTCAAATTTAATTTAGGTAGTCTGCCTTTCAAGAGACACATTGGGACATCACCTCCCTAAAAAGTGACATTTCAAGTTCAAATTAGGTCGTCCTTTTTCTAAGGGACACGTTGGGACATCACCTCCCTAAAAAGTGACATTTCAAGTTCAAATTAGGCCGTCTGACTTTCAAGAGACACGTTGGGACATCACCTCCCTAAAAAGTGATATTTCAAGTTCAAATTAGGTCGTCCTCCTTTCAATGATAAGTTGGGACGTCACCTCCCTAAAAAGTGACATTTCAAGTTCAAATTGGGAAGTCTACCTTTTAAGGGACAAGTTGGCATGTCATTTCCCTAAAAAGTGACATTTCTAGTTCAAATTGGGTCATCCACCTTTCAAGGGACTCGTTGGGATGTCACCTCTCTAAAAAGTGTCATTTCAAGTTCAAATTGGGTCGTCCTCCTTTCAAGTGTCAAATTGGTACGTCACCTTCCTAAAAAGTGATATATTAGGACATCACCTCCCTAAAAAGTGACATGTTTAGACGTCACCTCCTTAGAAAATGACACATTGGGACATCACCTCCCTAAAAAGTGACATGTTAGGACGTCACTTTCCTAAAAAGTGATATGTTTGGACGTCACCTCCCTAAAAAGTGACACATTGGGACAGCAACTCCCTAAAAGGTGGTACATTGAGATATCACCATCCTAAAAAGTGACACATTGGGACATTATCTCCCTAAAAAGTAACATTTCCAATTGGATCATCTGCCTTTCGACACATTGGGTTGGCACATCCCTTCAAGTGACACTTCAAAGTTCAAATCGGGTAGTTCACCTTTCAAGGGACATATTGGGATATCGCATCCCTTCAAGTGACATTTCAAAGTTCAAATTAGGTCATGCGCATTTCAAAGGACACGTTAGGTTGTCACATCCCTTCAAATGATATGTCAAATTTAAATTGGGTCGTTCGCCTTTAAAGGGACTCGTTGGGATGTCACATCCCATCAAATATCATTTCAAGTTTAAATTGGGTTGTTCACCTTTCAAAGGACACATTGTCACATCCCTTCAAATGATATTCCAAGTTTAAATTGGATCATCCAGCTTTCAAAGAGACACATTGGGTTGTCACATGTAACGTTTCTCAAAATACACAAGTGCCTTAAGAAATGCCTTGGGAATAGGCCGGTCATGTAATGCGTTATCCTTAATCTTTTTGGAAAATCTGAGTTCGGAATATCGATCAGGAGGTCAAAATCTGTGGGAAAAAGGTCTCGGTGGATTTTTAGGACTCATATATCAGAAGATAGATTTTTGAAGAAACTACACGAAATAGAAAGGTCTATGACAAGTACGTATCGCAGACCTGGCACGGATTTACTAACCGAATTGGGTAATAAGGGCATTATAGAATTTTTCACTAATTATGTTAGCTAATGAACCTGTAACACCCCTCAAAATTTTTTCCTAAGATTCAGACCTTTCTTGTACATGTGTAAGGTTGAACTCGAGTATTGTGAAGCAATTGCATGAGTTAGATGAGTCTTTGAGAAATTGAGCAGTGTTAGAGGTGATGTCGGGTCATGAAGGACCCCTAGGACCAAGCTAAGTCCAAAAGATCCATCAGGGCTAAGCTTTAGGATAAGTTCGTAAAAGGGATCGACTTCTAACGACCCTATCTTTTGAAAGACGACAATTTAGGTGGACCACGGCCAATCAAATTAAAGGTCGTCGAGTCTTCTTTCCAACGCCACCAAGAATATAATTTTTAGAGTTCGGAGTCGAAAGATATGACGATCCTAAGATGAACTAGCACAGTAGAGTTTTCAGGCCTAGGTTGCAATTGCTGGAAAATTGGGCTTGGCGCTGAAGTGGCGCGACGCGCCACTATCGCGCCAGAAACATGCCTCAGTAGTTTGGGCTCTGGCGCGGCGTGCCACTAAAAGGTGTGTAGGGTTTTTCAAGCCAAATTTCCAGGACCCAAGAATAATGGCCTTGGCGCTGTAAGGGTGCGATGTGCCACTATCGCACCATAAACATGCCTCAGGAGATTTATCTCTGGCGCGGCACGCCACTACGAGGTATGCAGGTTTTTAGGCGAAATCAGCCTGGCGCTGCAATAGCGCGATGCGCCACTATTGCGCCAGGTGCATTTTTGTCTATTTTCAAAACTCTTGAGGAGGGGTAATTTGGGAACTTACCCAAGTTATATATGTATCATTCTTGGCTAATTTGGGGACATATTTTTAGCCCCCACTCTCTCTCTAGAAAAGCCCTAGAAATCTTTCCCTCTCTCTTCTTCTTCTTCTTCTTCTTCTCTATTTCCAACAAGAAGAGTTTCAAGAGCTTCAAGACTTCAAGCTTTCCATTGAAGACCCAACAATCAGGTTTCTTCAAGAGTCTATTCTAAGGTATGTAAGGCTATCCAAAACATGGGTTGAGTCCACCCATGTGCCCTACTCTTGCTTTGAGGTTAGATGTTCATGAAAAATAGAGTTTTCTTTGTATGGTTATGTTTGTATGAGCTTTGTCCCCTATTTATTTGACTCTATATGTGTTGATGTTGTTGAGCTAAAAAGTTCTTAAGATGGGCCTTTATGTGAGTATGAGTTGATGAAGATGAGTTGTTAAATATATTTTATTGATATTCTTAATTATGTAGATTATGATAAAAGATGCTATCTTCTTAAAAAAAATGTTGCCTATTATAAAGTGTCAATTTAAAGTCTTGAAGTTGTAATGAGTCTCAAAGATTTCTCAATGGATAGAGAAAATGATTGGTTATGTCTATATGTTGCTATAAATGTGTATTTAAATTTCTTTTGAAAGATATGATTGAGATTGATCGGATAGTATGATTGAGAGAGATTTGATCATGATAGAGTTGATGAGTTCACAAGGTTGTAATGAGACTTGTCGATGTGATTTGATTGAGTTGATTGGATGGAGTTTTATAAGCATTGAGTCTTGGGAGGAGTATCGAGCACCGAATTGGGCAAGAGTATAGTCCATGCTCGAACCCAATAACTACGTCACCAAACGTAGGGGGGATTGAACTGTTAAAGTCGGATGTTTCCCTGAGATGTTTGTCCTGACATTATAGGACTTGGTTGGATTGGATCCATGATTGGTTGACTCGTTCATGCCCTGGCAAAGCATGAACGGATGCGGCAACAACGTCGGGTTGTTGTACTGTCACTGGCTCATAAGTGATGGTTGTTGGATAAGAGAAACTCCCAAATTGGTCTTGATAGTACTATGAGTCAGACTGAGTTAAATGATATGTGATTGGTCCCGTCTAAATCATATTCTTGTTTAGACTTAGGACATTTGACTGAGTTGTCCTGTATATATATATATATATATATATATATGAGTTGAGATTCTGAGTTGACTGATTCTTCCTTGATGTTCATTGTATTCGGTCATTTTACATACTCGTACATTCTATGTACTGATGTCAGTTGGCCTGCATCGTTTCATGATGCAAAGACAGGTACTAGAGATCATCAATCGGCGCTCCGTTGAAGATCCACATACACTTCCCGCTAGTTGGTGAGTCCTCCTAGTTCCCGGGGGATATTGAGCCTTCTTGTACAGTTTTGTTGTAATTTCTCTTATTTTGATTGTTGGTAGCCATGGACTTATCATTGACACCTTTTAGACTTTGATAAAGGCTTCATAGACTGGAGTGTGGGGAGGTTGAATGGTTATTTTGAGGAGTCTTATTATATTTGTTTGTTGAGTTGATGAATGTTTGGCCTTCGGCCTCCATATTGTGAATAGTATTTCATTAATTGAGTTTCTGCTAAGAGAATGTGATTGAATGAATGTGTGACTGGACCAGGTGGTTCGCTCGGAGGTCAGAAATGGCCTTTGGGTGCCGGTTATGTCTAGGGTACCCTCTTGGGGCGTGACAAACATGGTATCAGAGCCCAGAGTTCAAGTGTCCTAGGGAGTCTATAAAGTCGTGTCTAGTAGAGTCTTGCTTATAGGTGTGCTGTGCACCACACTTATAAGCAGGAGGCTATGAGGCATTAGAAATTGTTTCACTTCTTTCATATTCTGAAATCGTGCGATAGAGTTAGACTCTATAAAATCCCTTTCTAATTCGTGTGTTTATACGTTACAGATAATGCCTCCTAAACGTACTACTAGCCAAAGGAATGCCGATAATGCAGAGATGCCTCAGTCTGAGGTACGCCCGGCAAGGGCTAGAGGCCGACCTGTGAGGTATGCGGAGGCGCCCCAAGTGCCTGCTACTCCACCTGCACCCACGTTAGAGGCAGAATTTAAAGGGGCAATTGCAATGGTCACTCAATTGATGGCTGCCCAAAATGGTAGCCAGAGTTCGCCAACTCCCAGCTCTATTTCCCAAGAGTCGTCTGCTGCAGCCAGAATCAGAGACTTTTTGAGGATGAATCCGCCGGCATTCACAGATTTTAAGGTTGACGAAGACCCCCAAAACTTTATTAATGAGATGTGGAAAATTTTGAAAGTCATGCATGTTACGGAAATTAAGGGGGTTGAGTTGGTGTCCTATCAACTCAAAGATGTGGCAAACATTTGGTATAACCAAAGGGAATAGGGTAGGGGTGAGGATGCTGAACCTTCTAGGTGGGATGAATTTGAAGGAGCCTTTCTTGACCACTTCTTTCCCCGAGAATTGAGGAAAGCAAAGGTCGAGGAGTTTGTAAATTTGAAACAGGAAGGCATGACAGTTAAGGAGTATGGCCTGAAGTTCATCCAGCTGTTCAGGTATGCTCCAGAAATGATCCCAGATATGAGGTCAAAGATGAGTAAGTTCGTCTCCGGATTAGGGAGGCATGTGAAGAAGGAGTGCAAAGCAGCATTACTGATCTCGGATATGGATATTTCCATATTAATGGTGTATGCTCAACAGGTAGAGGAGGAGAAAAGAAAAGACAGAGAAGAGCACATGAGCAAGAAGGCAAAATCAGCGGGCCATGAGAATGAACAGAGGCAAAACAAGGGCAACAGGTCCTTCTTCCAGAAGAGCCCTCCCAATTATGCCTCATCTACCGCAAGTACACCTATGCTGCAGAACAGGTATGACCGACAAGGACAGAGTCGCCAGAATTTCAGACCTCAAGGTTCTCAATCCCAAGCTAGTGTGGGTCAAGGTTCGCAAGGGAAGCCACCATGCGTCAAGTGTGGTAAGATCCACTTGGGAGAGTGCAGAGTGGGGAGGGTCGGTTGTTATAAATGCGGCCAAATGAATTATTTTCAGAGAGAGTGTCCAGCATAGGGAGACAGGGCCCAGTTCTCTACTATCGCACCACCGGCTAGGGGTGATCAGAGGGGCACTACTTCAGGCACGAGGGGAGGTACAAACCGTTTATATGCCATGGGTAGTCGCCAAGATCAAGAAAACTCTCCAAACGTCGTGACGGGTATGATTCGAGTCTCTTCTCTTGATTGTTATGTATTGATGGATCCAGGTGCCACCCTAACCTTTGTGACTCCTTATGTGGATAGTAAATTCAATAAAGTTCCTGAATATCTTCGTGAGCCCTTTTGCGTAGCTACTCCTATCGGTGATTCTGTCTTAGCTGAAAGAGTTTATAGATGTTGCACTGTGTCAATCCATCACAGGGACACCTTGGCCGACCTAGTTGAGTTGGACATGGTCGATTTTGATGTGATTCTTAGCATGGACTAGCTTTATGTCTGTTATGCCTCTATTGATTGTAGAACTCAGGTTGTCAAATTCAAATTCCCAAACGAAGCTGTCATAGAGTGGAGGGGTAGTCCTGTTATGCCTAAGAGTAAGTTTATTTCATACCTTAGGGTCAGGAAGCTAATCTCAAAAGGGTGTGTTTATCACATTGTCCGAGTGAAAGATGACAGCATTGAGTCCCCATCCCTTGAGTCGGTTTCGATTGTCAACGAGTTTTCGAATATTTTTCCTGCAGATCTGCCTAGAGTCCCTCCTGATAGGGAGATCGACTTTAGGATTGATGTTCTTCCTGATACCCAGCCTATCTCAATTTTTCCCTATAGAATGGCTCCAGCTGAGTTGAAGGAGTTGAAGGAGAAGTTGAAGGACTTGTTAGATAAGGGGTTCATTAGGCCGAGTGTCTCACCATGGGGAGCTCCGGTCTTATTTGTGAGGAAGAAAGATGGGTCCCTTAGAATGTGTATTGACTACAAGCAGCTTAATAAGGTCACCGTAAATAACAAATACCCTCTCCCCAGAATAGATGATTTATTTGATCAACTTCAGGGTGCCACGTGTTTCTCAAAGATATACTTGAGATCCGGCTACCATCAGTTGAAGGTGAAGGAATATGATATTCCGAAGACTGCTTTACGGACTCGTTATGGCCACTTTGAATTTTTGGTCATGTTCTTTGGGTTGACAAATGCCCCTGCAGCTTTCATGGATCTCATGAATCGGGTGTTTAAACCATATCTTGATATGTTTGTGATTGTATTCATAGATGATATTCTGGTTTACTCCAAGAATGAAGAGGAGCACGCCTATCATCTTAGAGTCGTTTTACAAACCTTGAGAGACCAGGTATTGTATGTGAAGTTCTCTAAATGTGAATTTTGGCTTGCATCAGTGGCCTTCTTAGGCCACATTGTATCTGGAGATGGCATTCAGGTTGACGCTCAGAAGATTGAAGCGGTAAAGAATTGGCCCAGACCCACATCCCGACGGAGATAAGAAGCTTCTTGGGTTTGGCCGGCTATTATTGAAGGTTTGTAGATGGATTTTCATCCATATCATCACCATTGACTAAGCTGACTCAAAAGAAGGCTAAGTTCCAATGGTCCGATGCTTGTGAGGAGAGTTTCCAGAAATTGAAGTCCAAGCTAACCACTACTCCTGTTCTAGCATTGCCCGATGGAACAGAGGGCTTTGTGGTCTACTGTGATGCATCCAGAATTGGCTTGGGTTGTGTGTTGATGCAAAGGGGGAAGGTGATAGCCTATGCTTCAAGACAGCTTAAGGTTCATGAGCGAAATTACCCAACTCATGACCTTGAGCTGGCAGCTGTGGTGTTTGCGCTTAAAATCTGGCGCCACTACTTATATGGAGTGCATGTTGACGTATTCACTGATCACAAGAACTTATAATATGTCTTCAGCTAGAAGGAACTCAACCTGAGGCAAAGGAGATGGCTCGAGCTACTCAAGGACTACGACATGAGCATCCTCTACCATTCAGGTAAAGCTAATGTTGTTGCTGATGCTCTTAGCAGGTTGTCCATGGGTAGCACTGCCCATGTGGAGAAGAGAAGGAGGGAATTGGCGAAGGAGGTACATAGATTAGCCCGATTGGGAGTTCGACTCGAAGAGAACAATGAAGGTAGAGTAAACGTTCGAGATGGGGCTACATCCTCACTTGTAGCAGAGGTAAAAGAGAAACAAGATCAAGATCCCATCCTCCTCCGACTGAAGGAAGTTGTTCACAAACAAGGGGTGATGGTTTTCACCAAAGGGGGAGATAGTGTGTTGAGGTACCAAAGTAGATTGTGTGTACCTGATGTCGGTGATGTTTGAGAAAGGATTATGGTCAAAGCGCATAGTTCCAGGTACTCTATTCATCCAGGCTCCACAAAAATGTATCATGACTTGAAGGAAATCTATTGGTGGAGTGGGATGAAGAGGGATATTGCGGAATTTGTTTCCAAGTGACCGAATTGCCAACAGGTGAAGGTTGAGCATCAAAGGCCATGTGGTTTAGCCCAAAACATAGAAATTCCATAATGGAAGTGGGAGATGATCAACATGGACTTTATTACAGGCTTGCTGAGGTCCCGAAAGCAACACGATTCCATTTGGGTGATTGTGGATAGAATGATGAAATCAGCTCACTTCTTGGCGGTTAAGACTACTGACACCGCAGAAGATTATGAAAAGTTGTACATTCAGGAGATAGTCAGATTGCATGGGGTCCCTTTGTCTATCATCTCAGACAGAGGAGCTCAATTCACTTCCCAATTTTGGAAATCCTTTCAGAAGGGACTGGGTTCGAGGGTGAACTTGAGTACAGCCTTCCATCCCCAAACAGATGGTCAGGCAGAGCGCACCATCCAGACATTGGAAGATATGTTGAGGGCATGTGTGCTTGACTTCAAGGGAAATTGGGATGACCACTTACCTCTCATAGAGTTTGCGTAATACAATAGCTATCATGCAAGCATTCAAATGGCTCCTTATGAAGCTTTGTATGGGAGGAGGTGTAGATCTCCCATTGGGTGGTTTGAAGTTGGTGAAGCCGAGTTGATTGGGTCTGACCTTGTTCACCGAGCCATGGAGAAAGTGAGAATTATTCAAGATAGGCTAAAGACAGCCCAAAGCCGCCAAAAATCTTACACCGACGTGAGGAGGAGAGACTTAGAGTTTGAGGTGGATGATTGGGTGTATTTGAAAGTGTCACCCATGAAGGGTGTCATGAGGTTTGGAAGGAAGGGGAAGCTTAGTCCTCGATATATTGGTCCTTACCAAATTTTGAGGCGGATTGGGAGTGTTGCTTATTAGTTGGAGTTACCCTCGGAGTTAGCTTCTATTCATCCGGTATTCCATATTTCGATATTGAAGAAGTGCTTAGGCGATCCTTCGTTGGTAGTCCCCATTGATTGTATTGGAGTTAAGGATAGCTTATCCTATGAAGAGGTTCCGGTCCAAATTCTTGATCGCCAAATTCGCAAATTGAGGAACAAAGAGATCGCCTCAGTCAAAGTCCTGTGGAGAAACCAACTTGTTGAGAAAGCCATATGGGAAGCGGAGAAAGCCATGAAATCTAAATATCCACATCTATTTGTGACTACCGAGGAGAATGTTGAAGGTAATGACCATTTCTTTGACTTGAATTCATTTGTGCATTTTGAGTTTTGATTGGTAATTGTTTGAGAAATTGATTGTTGATTGACTGAATTCTGATTGTCATTTGTACCCCAAGTCCGTTCTTGGTTGCTCATCATTCGAGGACGAATGATCCCAAGGGGGAGATAATGTAACACCCCTCAAAATTTTTCCCTAAGATTCGGACCTTTCTTGTACATGTGTAAGGTCGAACTCGAGTATTGTAAAGCAATTGCATGAGTAAGATGAGTCTTTGAGAAATTGAGCAGTGTTAGAGGTGATGTGGGGTCATGAAGGACCCCTAGGACCAAGCTAAGTCCAAAAGATCCATCGGGGCTAAGCTTTAGGATGAGTTCGTAAAAGGGATCGACTTCTAATGACCCTATCTTTTGAAACATGATAATTTGGGTGGCCCACGACCAATTAAATTAAAGATCGTCGAGTCTTCTTTACAATGCCACAAAGAATGTAATTTTTGGAGTTCGGAGTCGAAAGATATGACGATCCTAAGATGAACTAGCACAGTAGAGTTTTCAGGCCTAGGTTGCAATTGCTGGAAAATTGGGCTTGGAGCTGAAGTGGCGCGACGCGCCACTATCGCGCCAGAAACATGCCTCAGTAATTTGGGCTCTAACGCGGCGCACCTTTAAAAGGTGTGCAGGGTTTTTCAAGCCAAATTTCCAGGACCCAGGAACAATGGCCTTGGCGCTGTAAGGGCGCGACGCGCCACTATCGCGTCAGAAATATGCCTCAGTAGTTTGGTCTCTGGCGCGGCGCGCTACTACGAGGTGTGCAGGTTTTTAGGCAAAATCAGCCTGACACTGTAATGGCGCGACGCGCCACTATCGCGCCAGGTGCATTTTTGCCTATTTTCAGAACTCCTGAGAAGGGCTAATTTGGGAACTTACCCAAGTTATATATGTATCATTCTTGGCCAATTTGGGGACATATTTTCAGCCCCCACTCTCTCTATAGAAAAGCCCTAGAAATCTCTCCCTCTCTTTTCTTCTTTTTCTTCTTCTTCTCTATTTCCAACAAGAAGAGTTTCAAGAACTTCAAGACTTCAAGCTTTCCATTGAAGACCCAACAACAAGGTTTCTTCAAAAGTCTATTCTAAGGTATGTAAGGCTATCCAAAACATGGGTTGAGTCCACCCATGTGCCCTACTCTTGCTTTGAGGTTAGATGTTCATGAAAAATAGAGTTTTCTTCGTATGATTATGTTTGTATGAGCTTTGTCCCCTATTTATTTGACTCTATATGTGTTGATGTTGTTGAGCTAAAAAGTTCTTAAGATGGGCCTTTATGTGAGTATGAGTTGATGAAGATGAGTTGTTAAATATATTTTATTGATATTCTTAATTATGTAGATTATGATAAAAGATGTTATCTTCTTTAAAAAAAATATTGCCTATTATAAAGTGTCGATTTAAAGTCTTGAAGTTGTGATGAGTCTCAAAGATTTCTCAATGGATGGAGGAAATGATTGGTTATGTCTATATGTTGCTATAAATGTGTATTTAAATTTCTTTTGAAAGATATGATTGAGATTAATCGGATAGTATGATTGAGAGAGATTTGATCATGATAGAGTTGATGAGTTGACAAAGTTGTAATGAGACTTGTCGATGTGATTTGATTGATTTGATTGGATGGAGTTTTATGAGCATTGAGTCTTGGGAGGAGTATCGAGCACCGAATTGGGCAAGAGTATAGTCTATGCTCGAACCTAATAACTACGTCGCCAAACGTAGGGGGGATTGAACCGTTAAAGTCGGATGTTTCCCCAAGATGTTTGTCCTGACATTATAGGACTTGATTGGATTGGATCCATGATTGGTTGACTCGTTCATGCCCTGGCAAAGCATGAACGGACGCGGCAACAACGTCGGGTTGTTGTACTGTCACTGGCTCATAAGTGATGGTTGTCAGATAAGAGAAACTCCCAAATAGGTCTTGATAGTACTCTGAGTCAGACTGAGTTGAATGATATGTGATTGGTCCCGTCTAAATCATATTCTTGTTTAGACTTAGGACATTTGAGTGATTTGTCCTGTATATATATATATATATATATATATGAGTTGAGATTCCGAGTTGACTGATTCTTCCTTGATGTTCGTTGTATTCGGCCATTTTACATACTCGTACATTTCATGTATTGACGCCAGTTGACCTGCATCGTTTCATGATGCAGAGACAGGTACTAGAGATCATCAACCGGTGCTCCGTTGAAGATCAACATACACTTCCCGCAAGTTGGTGAGTCCTCCTAGTTCCCGGGGATGTTGAGCCTTCTTGTACAGTTTTGTTATCAGTTCCCTTATTTTGATTGTTGGTAGCCATGGACTTGTCATTGGCACCTTTTAGACTTTCATAGAGGCTTCATAGACTGGAGTGTAGGGAGGTTGAACGGTTATTTTGAAGAGTCTTATTATATTTGTTTGTTGAGTTGATGAATGTTTGGCTTTCGGCCCCCATATTGTGAATAGTATTTCATTAATTGAGTTTCCGCTAAGAGAATGTGATTGAATAAATGTGTGACTGGACCAGGTGGTTCGCTCGGATGTTAGAAATGGCCTTCGGGTGCCGGTGACGTCTAGGGTACCCTTCCGGTGCGTGACAGAACCTAGATATTTTTAGGACCTAATGCAACACTATAAATTGAGCTGAACCTAGTCAAATATTTTTCTCTCTACAAAAGACTCTCAAGGACTCCATTGAAGACTTTAAGTAAATTCACTTAAGCTCTCCATCAAAACTTTCAAGTTCTTCCAAATTATTTGGCGTTTTCACTTAAGGTATGTGGGTATTGATTCATGGATCCTTTCATCCATGAAGCCCAATCAATTTCTCAAGATTTTCTATCAAATTAAAATATAATATTTTATGGATTTTATGATCTCTATTCTTATTGCATGAATTATGATTTAAAGTATGATCATTAGTCTATTTTGATATAAATTGATGGTTATTGCATTAAATTAAAGAGTTTTCTCATTAATTCTCTTATTTTGATTTCTAGGGTTCATGATATAAAATATGAGTATTTTTAATTATACTTCCTGATGATACTATCTATATGAATTATGTATGGGCTGATACAAAGTTTATGATCATGCATGTTTTTAAGTCAATTTCATGATTTTCAAATCAATTGATTATGCATTCATGTCTTACCCTAATTTCAAGTATAAGCTATGATTATGAATTTCCAAGTATGATTTATGATTATGTATTTTAATTATGATCATGGACTATAAGTATGTTGCGAATGACGATTTTCATGCAAATTATGGAAAGGTGACTTAGGGCCCAATGTGGTGCCTTAAGGCCTAACAATATGAATTATGCAAATATAATTGTAATGATGAAAGGGCAATTCTCACATTACAAGAATGTTATGAAAATGAGCTACTCTATGATTTCAAACCTATGATCATGACCATGACATATGTAATTATGATTTTATGTTATGCATGTATTCCGTGGGATTTTACTCACCGAGTGGACGTGAGGTGGGGGCCCAACCAAAAGCCTTAGTAGCAGCCTCATGTCTCATAAACTACGTGCCACCGTAGGTTGCCTTCATGGCCTAGCTATCTTGGCAAGTAGATTTCCCTTTTCTAAGTTATATGGGGAGACAATGGGATTCCATGTTATAGCTCGCATGATCCTATTGTCGGTTATGGTTCCTATCCCACATATGTATGATCTCTTAAGTATGTTATGATTTTGAATTTATGCTTTTAAATATTTTGGTCAATATAATTTTCTCATGACTTTACTTACTCCATCTTATCATGTGTTTTATTTGACCTTTGCATTCTATGATTTATGTTGTATGTCCTGCCCTCATACTTAGTACATTCCAACGTACTAATGCATATTTTTGCCTACATTGTCTCATAATGTAGGGGTTGAGGTTGAAGATCATACTCATCTACGTGGCTAGTTAAGCTTCCATATTCAGCGGCATTGTAGTGAGTCCTCATTTATCGGGGATTAGTTAGTGAGTTAGTTACTGTTTCCAAAGACTTTTGTTATGTTTCATATTGAGGGTGATCTAGGGACATGCCCTATCCCCCGCCCATATTCATGAGTAGAGGCATATAGTTGGATAAATATTTCGAGTCTATGTTGTCATGTGACATTCTTCATTTACTATTCATGGTTTAAACTCTCTTATAATGTCTCCGCTTTTTACTTTACCTTATGAATGCTTATGATATGTACAAGAGGCTTAGTTAGAGTCCTTCGGGGTTTCAATTATCGTGTTACAACTAGGCCCTAGGTCGGATCATGTCATCACATCCCTTCAAGTGATATTTCAAGCTCAAATGGAGTTGTCCACCTTTCAGGTGATATATTGAGTTGTCACATCTCTTCAAGTGGCATATCAAGTTCAAATTGGGTCGTCTGCCTTTCAAGGGATACGTTGGGTTGTCACATACCTTAAATTGACATTTAGAGTTTAGTTTGGGTCATCCGTCTTTCAAAGGACACATTGGGACGTCACCTCCCTATAAAGTGACATATTAGGACGTCACTTCCCTAAAAAGTGACGTGTAGAGATGTCACCTCCCTAATAAGTGGCACGTTGGGATGTCATCTCCCTCTAAGTGACATGTTATATTTAAGTTGGGACATTTTCCTTACAAGATACAAGTTAAGTCGTCACGTCATTCAAAGTGACATACTATGTGCATCTCTTCCTTTCAAAGGTACAAAAGTTTTCACTGGGTATTTTGAAAGTAGCGTCAAAGGTATGTGAATGTTTTCAGTCTTGGAGCAATTCTTTCCCTTTTTGTGTATATTTTCAACTTCGTTGACGGACGTAGAGTATTGTTCAAAAGTTCTACTAACGCCTCAAATTTGTTCAAAGTTTATCAAACCAAAATTGGATTAGTCAACTTTGTTTATCCACAATTTCTTTCATCAACCCAATAAAAATAAGGGGGTAAGTTGTTGACACCAAATTTTGGCTTGATATTTTTAAAATTCATATTTTTAAGTATTTTCTTCGCCAAATAGTTCAAAGATGCATTTTTACAGTTTTAACTCAATTTTATCGATAATTATCCTTATTTCTAAAAAAAAGAATTAGAAATTTTATCTGTTTATTTTATTTTATTTCAATTATAGCTAATTTTTATCACAATTTGTTAATTTGCATTTTTACATGTTATTTTTTCATATTTATTTTAGTATTTTTAGCACAGTATATGAATATATTAAAATACAGATAAATATTAACTTTTTTCCACAATTTTATCTATCCCACTAATCACACAAAATTTTTCCCACAATTTTACCTATCCCACAAATCACACAAAATTTTTCCCACAATTTTACCTATTCCACAAATCACACAAAATTTTTCCCACAATTTTACCTACCCACTAATCACACAAAAAATTTCACACAATTTTATATATCTCACTAATCACACAAAAAATTTTACACAATTTTACCTACCCCATACCTTTTCCTATTTCAAACTCTCTCTCTCTTCTCTCTTATTAGTCCCCCATATTTTTCCCAGCAAAGGGAATCATTTTTTTTCTCTTTCTCCACACATTTTTCTCCTTCTTCTCCAATAAAATCAACCACCAGACCCCATCGCAAGCTCCAGCGAGCTCCGACCACCTCGACTCCGCCCCTTCTTCACGGAACCAGATCGTCTCTAGCACACATCCGGCAATACTATTGAAGCCACACTGCCTATGGTATCTTTTATTATACATTCACTTTGGTCTTCTATTTGGTTATTGTTTATTTATATTTTTGACTGATTTTATGGTTCTTTCAGTTTATTATTTTGTCTCATTTCATGGTTGCTTTACTTTTACAACTTTGATTATTTGTTGATTTTGTTTCTCTACAACCTTTGTCATGGATTTTAACTTGCATTTGTTAATGACTTTAGATCTCTGGATGTGTTAACTTAGTTGTTGCTGCTATATTTGGTTCGCTTATAATTGGTTTTAATTTATTTAAACTCATTTTATCCATTTTTCTAAAAATGTTTCCAGCAAGTTGTGCTGTGGTTTTGATGTTGCCAGTTAATTATTGTCCGCAAATTATTACATTTACTTTGCATTGTCTTTTGTAGGGTTCACTATGATTTTGTTTCTCTTTTTTTTTTAAATAGAATGGACCAATGTTAAGTTGTTGTTGATTGTTGTTATGGTTAATTATTATCTTTATTATTTGATTATCTGTGCATTACTTTTTTTGTTCTGTTGATTTATTTTATTAAGTTCTATTATTGTATATTATTTTTCTTTTTTATTGTTATTTAGTTTTAACATTATCCTTATTATTATTTATGGATTGATATTGTAGTGACTTGTTGATTATTTTTTTTGGTAATTTTGCTTTACTCTTGGGGTACTGGACTGCACGACCCACTTTTCCTCAAGTCATGATGGCAGCTAATATGATCTATCAGTAGGTAAGCCAATTCGTAAACCCGGAACGTCAAGTAATGGATTTGAGGGCAAAAACTAAACAAGAGTGGCGAATTATAAAGATAAGCAGAAAGAATAAGCGGAAGTAAACCAAAACATGATATAAACAACTAAAGATCCCTCCCAGAACTTGGAAGTCACAAGTACAGAACTGCTACAAAATAAAAGATGAGTACAAGTCCCGAAAATGGACCGGACATATATATACAACAACTGGTTAATCTCAAAAGGAAAAAGACGGGTCATCCATACTGAAGGAGACAGAAGTGATCCAGAAACGCCAAGTGCTCACCCTAGTCTCTGAATCTGACTGCAACAGGCTCAATTTATTTGTGACGGTAGCTGGTGCTCGGTCCTGTATCACGAAAGTAGATGCAGAGTGTAGTATAAGTACCAAGACAACAGGTATCCAGTAGGCATCATAGGCCGACTGAGCAGAAAAGGTGAAAATAAGATGAAAATGAGGATTAAGCCTAAATAGGAGTCAACATAAGCATCTAAAGTGAAAAGAGTACTATCTACGAGAGTTATAGCTAACTATACTCAACTGGACCCCTATAAACCCAGCCGGGACACTCGTGCGCAAGTTGAATAAAAACCCGGATGAACCCACATAAGCCTGCCGAGTACACAGAATAGCTACAATTATCAAGATTAAGAACCAAGAATCTGCGAGGTCAGGAACCGAAGAACTGTATCATTTCCAAACCCAGAATCTCCAAGAGTCAGCGAACTAAGGGTGCCTTAGGGGTCGAGGTCGGGACTAGGACCCAGATGCTCGCCCGAATGTTCATAGTGGCCAAGGTCGGGACTGGGTACCCGGATGTTTGCCATAATACATCAGTACGGTCAAGGCCTGGACTGGTACCCGGATGCTCGCTGTAACACATCGATATAATCGAGGCCGGGACTGAATACCTGGATGCTCGTCATACTAGCAAGTCGGTAGAGGTCGAGGCTGGGTACCCAGATGCTCCCCGATAATTCAGAATGAAGGCCAGGACTGGGTACCCAGATGCTCAAACATAATTTATCTCATGGTACCGAATATTCTTCTTCCCAACTAGACAATAACAGTACCGAGAATCTCCTTCCCAATGAGTCAACCGATACGCCTCCAAAACTAAAATCGGAGCCAAAGTCAACGATCACTAAATCTAGTGTTGCCGAAGGATCACGAAAGTCAAAATTATATCGAGTTGAGTTATGGATGAGGGTATTTTTAAGTGCAAGGGTAATGCCTAGCTAAGGCCAAACTATCAGGAACTAGCCCGTTACACCATTCTACAAGGATCTAAGTCCACCGGAGCGACGTCGGGGCATCTAAAGCAAGTTTACATCCTATACTAAAGCCAACATACTCCACAATATCAACAACATGCTCATTCAACTCTCCTTATAATACTAACAAATAACGACAAGATACACATGTTTCTAAATACCCGAAAAACCTGATAACAAGCCTAAAGCATGATTTCTAACACCTGAGATATACAATTACACTACCCAATCAAAATTTCAAGTATTTCAACATGCTTTCACACATTCCAGCTCAATCTAAATAAAGGTAAACCGTAGCATATCTATAGGCTAAACACATGAGCTCCAAATCACTGTGCTGAATTTTTTCCCTTCCGAAGTCCTCGAAATGCGCCACACTATCAAAACCAAAACTACGACGTCTATACAGTCATTTAGATACTAATTTCATAATTTTTGGAGACAGATAAATTTTGGGATATAAAATGGAAAATATGGGACCCGCATCTGGAATTTTGAATTTGACCCTAAAAATATGTTCTAAATATCACTTCAAGCTCATAAATCAGATTTATAACATAATTCGGGGTGGAAAACTATGCAGGACGAGCATGCAACCAAAACTCATAAATTCCAACAAAAAGACCCAAAAATGAAAGTATCAAGATCAGCTAATTTCGAAGAAACAACATTCTTCCAACCAAAAAAATTATACTAAGATGATCCTTGCGAAAAACCCCATAGTCTAGCCTCAAAAATCATTCAAATCGGAGTTCATATGATCAAGTTATAATTCACCAAAAATCAACAAAAAATAGCTCCGAAAACAACTAAATTAGTGACTAAACATGAATTTTTACCTCAAAATAAGCTTTCTTTCGTGTTTCTCAGATCACCACGAGATTTGTCACAAAATTCTCTTGAATTTAGACCCTTGAATTACCAAAATAGGGTTTATATATGCCAAGAAATAACTTCTCAAAGTTCTTCAAAAAATCATTCTGAAAATGGACACTGCTGCAAATAAAATCAAGATATTTACCTAAATCAAATGCCCCAAATCAATTTCTAAGCTCTCCAATGCGTTTTTCTCGAAACATCGCACAAATTTGCCTTTTGAATCACCCAATTTGGAGATTTAGAACTCAAGTTATGGGTTTTAAAGTTGAGGCCAAACCTAAAAACGGGCTTGCACCAGATTTTCTGCAACAGGATTCGTTCGGAACCCGATAAAAATAATCCATATATGCTACTCCACTAAATTTGATGTTCCGGACTCAATGGAGTATTCAGAATTCTCATACGAGATCATTTTAATAAAAAGTGGATCCTACACCCAAGTATTATTTTAAGCCACATTCCACAACGGGGCCTCGAAATTTGACCGGAAGCCTCAAAAAGCAAACGAAGGGTCGTTCTAGACCAAAACTGACATTTCAAAACTAACCGCACTGTCATAATTTTCATCCGAGCGCATTTTTCAAGAATGTTGACCAAAGTCAACCATAGGCTAACTTTCAAAGTTAAAAGAGTCAAATGACCCCAAATTCGTATTGATTGCCTCGATAGTCATGAAAACTATGCTACTAGACTAATTTGGCCATTTTGGAGCTGATGAAACCACTAAAATTCGAATTCGAGGTCTCCTTGACTCGAAACTCGAAAAGTCGCAACTAAATCAACTTAGACCTTTAAAATATCAAAATGGGCACGGAACCTCTAAAAATTCAGCCAACACTTCTTCTAGACCAAAAACCATCCCCCAAATGCAACGGAGTCGTCGGAATTCCATTCCGAGCATCAGAACTCCAAAAGTTGACCAAAGTCAAATCTTGGCTTAAAATTCCTCAAATTCTCAACTCAAGGCCTCAAATCTTCGTTACAACTCCAAAACTAATTCCGTAAAGTCTTTTAAGCCAATTTCGATATTTCAGAGCTGGTGGAATTGACGGAATTCCATTCCGAGACCTGTAGTTCTGATTGACCCCAAATACCACTTTTTAATACTTAAAGCTTATGAAAACTCAAATTTTTTAAAGACTTAAGTTTTCATAGAATTTTCTAAAAATCAACACCCGATACCAATCAGAAATGACTCGGGGAAACTAAAGGGTGGGGTAAAATGGTTATTTTACAAAATTTCCAAAAATGACCTTCTGATTCATTATATAGACAATTTTATATATTTTACTACTTTACCATATTTACTATATTTTACACATCGCCAGTGGCCAATGAAAAAATCTCTCCGTCAATTTTTGTGGCCTCCCCATTTTAAAAGAAAGAAATTTAGTTTAAGTTTATATATGTTATTATATATTAACTGATTTGATTCTCTTTTACATTATTATATATGGTGTTGTGATAATTATTTATTAGTGTTAAGATTAATTCTTTTCTAATTTTGTGATATTGCTTTATTATAAATGATTCTGTGCATTTCATGATTTTTCCAGTCACTTATATGCTTGGTTTGAGCTAAATTAATTGATGCTGTAGTTTTTCATTGTTCTTTTCTTGACTTTGGACTTCCACTTTTTATTTAATTTTTCTAAGGATGAGTTGCACAGTGGCTGTTTTATTTGACTATAATTTTGTCTTTTCTTGTTTAGTTGGATTAATTCATACAATTTTCTAATAATTTTTTTAATAAGTTGTGTAGTTATTATTTGATTACCGCTTGTTCGTTGTTGTAAATTATTTTACTATATTGTTTATTTAGTTTTCATATTAGTTTTATATTTTGAAAACATTATTATGACTGATGAAGAAATTATCGTCGACTTCTAAGGCTTTCCACATTCATAAAACGAGTTTTATTTTTGAGTTCTTGTTGTTGTTGTTGTTGTTGTTGTTGTTGTTGCTGCTATTGTCCATATTTATCCATTACTAACATGTTCACTAAGTGTCTTTAAATGTAGCTAGAGTTTAATCCCGAAGAAGCTATTCGAACAATATTTTTAATTTATTATTGTTTATATTATTGGCTTTAGACAAATATTAGGCTATTTTAATATTATTATTTTATTTTATTCTTTGTATATATTTATATTTATACTTGCGCATCATTTTTTATTACCTCCTCAATTTTAAAAAATAATTTCAGTTGGGACCCACAGTTGTGGATTTTGAAGGATGCTAATAACTTCCCTTCAAAATCACTTGAACCCCTTATCTAGAAGCTATTGATTTCGTAGACATTTTTGTAAATAATTAATTATATTCCTAAATATACTAAAATTAGGAAGCGACTCCTTAAAATAATATTCTTTCTTTAAATTTCTTTTTTAAACTATTAAATTAAATTTATTTTTTTTACTAGTCAACATGACGTTGCGCCTTATTTGTAAAAATAGGGATGTAACACCCACCAAAACACCTTGAAGCCCTTTCATGCCTTCATATAAGGACCTTAAATAAAATCATCAATTTCTTGAAATTAAGAGTCAATATAAGCTAATATAGGTAAATAAACAACAATCTATGCATTTGGAATCATACCATAAAAACCCATAAGATTTCGTATTTGAAATTAAACTTATGAGTTTGGAAATAACTTGGGCTCCTTGGGTGGAAGAACTCATGAATGTGTCACGCCCCGGGAGGGTAACCTAGACGTGCCCGGCACTTGGAGACCATTGTTGGCACCAAGCAAACCACTTCGACCATTCACTCCTTTAACTATTCAGCGAAAGACTCGATTCAATGGAAAAATCAACTCAAGTGGGCAGTTATACAATCTTCATCAAATGGTGAACAATAAATTTAGATACTCAAAGTGTAACGCAACACGACGTCATAAACTCAATAACGAAAATATGTTTCAAGAAATACAGACTCTGAAAGGGCCATCTAACTCGACTCATACTCTGTCCTGAAGCCTCTAACTCAACACTAGAGAGGTGCCAAGACAAGTCCAAGGCTACCTCAAATGATCATCAAAAGAATAACAAATGAAAGAAATAAAATGAAGTCCTTTGGATGCAAGAAGGTCTCACCAAAAGCTGGACGAGAGCGCCTGTTGAGGACTTTTATCACCTGTATCTGCATCATAAAATGATGTAGGTCAATTGGCGTCAGTATATGGAATGTACGGGTATGTAAAATGGATGGAAGAAATAAAGTCAACAATATTCAATCTCATACTCTGAAATGACTCAATTCGATATAACATGAAGTATAGGAAACAATACTTTAAATAATATGCAATAAGAGACGTAACTCAATATATACATAAAGATATAATAGTTCACTCTTTGGGAGGTTCTCTAACTGACAACGATCACTTATGAGCTAGTGATGATACAATGCTTTAGAACTTCGTTGTTGCAGTCGTCCAATACCTTGCCAAGGCACAGGATGCTCAATTCAGTGGATCCAAAATCAACTAAAGTCCATCATTTTGGGACTTGAGAGGCATGGCTTCTATCATACGCTGGCTACGTAGTTTATGGGGTTTGAGTTGTTTCTACTCTTATCTAAATCGGTGCTCAATACTACTCCAAAAATACTTTATTATGCTCATATAAAGAATAAAATACTCAATTAACTCATCTAATCTCATTTAGAACTTAGCTTAAGCCAATTCATCTCAACTCAAGAATGCATTAAAACATAGTTTGACTCTTCAACTCAAACTCGAAATAGATAATGTCACGTAATAATATTTAACTCGATTATGCTCAAAATGCTCATGCTCTAATAAAAGATCAAGAGACTTCTCAACTCGACTTATGCTCAACTCTTTCTAACACAACGATGATAAATAACCATTCTTTAAAAGTCAAATAGGATATAACATGATTAGTACCACACATTCACAAATCATTCCTTAAAAACTCCTTTAATGCATAAAATACGGATGGAAATCTCAATTAGGATTCATGGGAATGCAAACATGAATCCACACTTTCAACAATACTTAATTCAAGAAAACCTATCAAGGCACATTAAAATATATACACAAATACAATGGAATTCATAAATATCTTAAGAAATCAATTCATGGAACCTCAAAACTCAACGCAAATCAATGAACTGAAGATATGGGCACGTGGATGAACTTAACCCATGTTATGAATAGCCTTACATACCTGAAAAATTGAAGGAACGATCGAGACTTTGAAGGACTGGCTTGAAAACCTTGAATCTTAGCTTTCTTTCCTCTTTCCAATTCTCTTCTCTCAACTTTCTAAGTGTTAAATGAGATAAAATACCCTTAGGTTATTGATAAGGGATGAATTTTATTCCCAAAATAGCTTAGGGTAAGTTTGGAAAAGGTGGGAAAAGTCTGGAATGCCCTTTATTAAGAAAAATCTGAAAAACAGGGTCAGGCGCACTACCCCAGGCCCCAAACTACTGAGGCATGTTTCAGGCGCACCGGTGGCGCACCATGCCAGGCCCCAAATTACTGCAGCGATAGTATTCAGTAAAATGGTCATAACTTTTTACTCCAAACTTGAAATGAGGCTACTTGTGGTGTTCAAAAGAGAACTCAAAGATCTTTAATTTGATAGGTCACAGGCCACCTAAATCTTAATAATATGAAAATTATGGTCATTTAAAGTTGACTCTTATATAATCTTATACGAAAACTCAATCGGTAAGGATCTTGAAACTCGACTTAGTACTAGAGGTTCTTCATGACTATAATTCACTCTAATATACTTCAAATACTTAGGAATTAATCCTAAAACATATATACAATTAGAATTCATCGGGATCTAGCCTATACGAGTAAGAAGAATTGCTCGAGTCTTAGCTTAAAAAAATTAGGGGTATAAAAGAATAAGACCTACATATCGTGGGGAAATAACTCCTTAGTATAAGCTTCAAAGTGGGGACTTGAAGGTGTATGGAAACCCTAGCTTTTCTTGGTGAAGGAGAAGACCTTGAGAGGAGCTTGAGAGGTTAGGGTTTGAGTCTTAAAACATATATACAATTAGAATTCATCGGGATCTAGCCTATACGAGTAAGAAGAATTGCTCGGGTCTTAGCTTAAAAACATTAGGGGTATAAAAGAATAAGACCTACATATCGTGGGGAAATAACTCCTTAGTATAAGCTTCAAAGTGGGGACTTGAAGGTGTATGGAAACCCTAGCTTTTCTTGGTGAAGGAGAAGACCTTGAGAGGAGCTTGAGAGGTTAGGGTTTGAGTCTTAAAACTTTGAGTGGGAATAATGAACTTGGGAGGGCTTAGGATCATTTAGATAGGGTGAATTCAATCCCCCAAACGATCTTAATTTGGTTATAAAACACAATAAAGGACCAAAATGCCCCTTTTAAATCTGGCCAGACTAGGTTTCACGGAGGGCCCATCATAGTCTGTGGTTCTCACTACGGCCCGTGGTGGTTTCCCGTGATGAATGACTTGGGAGAGGTTTTTCTAGGGTTTGCAGGGAAAGTCTCTAAACTTCCTCCACAGAGACCTTCGCGGTCCGTGGAGGGCATCACTGCTCGTGAAACATGGTCGTGGTGCAAGCCCTGTAGGAGGACTTGTAGGAGTGACCACCACGGAGCACACCATAGTCCGTGAAGAGCTCCGCTGCCCGTGGTGGTCGTTCGTGGTCCTTGCCTTGGAAAGTTTTCTGAGGCCTTGGGGAAGGGGTCACCACGGAGGGCACTAGGGTCCGTGGTCCCTTCCCTACAGGTCTGAGTCTCTGAATCACCATCACGGTGGCTCATCACGAGGCGTGGTGAGGACCACAGCCCGTGATAGCCTTCCGTGGTCAACACCTAGTGCTATTTCCTGCATTTCTCTGGGATTTCATCTTTTGTTCCTCATTTAAGGACTTTCCAACTTCTCGGGTCTTACAGTCATTACATGTTCTCGTCTCAAAAGACAATCATAATGTACTGGTCAATGAACACAATTAATGTGATAATACTTTATGATTTTTCTCATTTTATGATTTTATTTAATTTCAATATAATATGCTTTTCTAGAGATGTCTGTCAAATCAAATCAAGCATGATCTCTTAACAGCATAATAGATAGCTAACATCAACTTGAATCTCAGAAAATTAATTAGAGAATCACTCTTATGGATCATCATCTGCATACATGGTATGAAACATATATCACAGTATCGACTTTTTTTAATAAAGCATACATCTTTTATAAATTGAAGATATAAGTGTCAAAAACACACCTAAACTATCTTTTCTTTTTAGTTTGCGTACCTAAACTATTGGAAGTGTGAGTTTCATACCCAAACTATCGCTTATTAGTTTGAGAAACATATCTCAGTGATATCTATAATACACTCTCTCTACTCTCTCTATTTTTTGCAAAAACTTCGCCACATGGTATTACACATGGATAAATATTCCACCATGACAAAAATTAAATAAACTATTAATATTAATTAAAAGTTAAAGATTAAAGTATTTTTATCCCAAAAAAAGAAATTAGTTTTTTAAAAAATAAAATTTAAAATATATTTCTCACCCATCCCCCCCACACACACACACAATTCCCGTCCTTTTATTTTTTAAAACTTCTTATATAAAAATATTTTTTAAAATTCATACTTCACCCCCTCACCCGCTCATTCCTAAAAAATGTTATTATTTTTATTTTTTTAAAAAAAATAAATTATACCCACTCCATCTAACCTTTCGCTCTTAATTTATTTTTATTTTTTTTATATTTTTCTCATTTTTGAGTTAGATATGTACATATAATTTTAGAAAATTTGTTTTTAACTTTCGTATCAAATATAACAAAAATACAAATTGTATTTTAAAAAAAATCTTGCAGCAAGTAAAAGATATTTCCCTAAAATCATATGTATATATCTAACATAAAATGAAAAAAAAATTGAAAGGGGAGGGTTAGGTGGGGTGGGGTAGAATTTTTTTAAAAGAAAATTAAAATAATATCTAAATTATTATTTGAAGGGAGGTGGGAGGGGCTATGAAGTAAGAATCTTTTTTTAAAAACTTTTATAAAAGAAATTTAAAAAATAAAAATAAAACTAAAAAATATGAGGGGGGGGGGGGTTATGGTGAGAGAAAGTGGTGGAGTGGGATAAGAAAAATATTTTATATTTTATTGTATGGTTATTTTTTTGAAGGGGGGACAATAATACTTTAATCTTTAATTTTAACTTCTAATAATTAATTTAATTTTTATCAAAGTGGAATATTTTGTCTATGGGGAGTGTGATGTGATAATTTTTTTTAAATGAAAGAAAGTGTAGTACACACACTATGATGAGAGTGGAATAAATGAGAGAGGTGTGTTTTTCAAACTAATAAATAATAGCTTAAGTATGAAATTCACATTCTCAATAGTTTAAGTGTGTTTTTGACACTTATATCTAAATTAAATATTATAATATGTGCAAATGATAGTTCAAACAACTTATGCCTACAGTGAGTTAACAATCTACTCAATTTATAAATTGCTTGCAAAATTACAGATCTTGGGCATATTTATATGCTCATTTACTATATTTTGCCCGCACGTACCTTGTGTTTTAAGAGCATTCTTTATTCTATGTGCTATGTTTTAATTTATATTGTGATAAGTGTGCACTAAGACATGTGATTAGCTAATGCAGAAAATTCAAAGAAAAATAGAGCACCTGGGAGCGAGAGCATAGGAGGAAAGTGTGGACGCAACGCAAAGGAGCACACGAAAGGAAACATAAGAGAAAATCGGGTTGGGGGGAAATGCAAACACGTCACCCCAGACCCCAAACTACGAAAGTTCCATTCTCTAAACTATTGAAGCCAAGTGTTGGCGAAATGGTGGTGCGCCGCCCCATCGAGAGGCCCCGACGTAATTTTCAGTTTTTATTGGATTCTTAATCCAACAAGGAAAAGAGATTATTTTTCCAAATCCTGTAAATAGAATCTTAGGCTTCTTCTATGGGGTTATGTCTTATTTTTGAAGTGAGAGAGCGAAGAATTATAATTCATCCTAGGTTTTTTTTTTCTCAGTCATTGAATTGCATGAAAATAGTTTACTTGGTGTTTCTGATTAGCCTGAGTGACTAAGAACCCTTGGGGCTGAAGTTATGAATGATTGTTGAACATTCATTTTATGGATGAAGTTGGTTATAGCTGAATTACTCCTGTATTCTTAACTCACTATTTTAATGCTTAGCCACACAAGACCAAGAAAAGGCGTGGGTCCTTCTACATGCGGCTCACGCCATTCGAGGTGGCCCCTACCATTAGAATAAATATATTGTCTAATTTTGAACTCGAAAGGGAAATAGAGAGATAGAACGTGGAATATAATGAGCATGATATTTTTTTTGTTAGAATGTACGCTTTCACCAAACTTCTGAGACCAGGTCCCTTATCAGAAAACAGTGCAGAAAACTAAAGAACGGAAGTGTAAAATCAAATACAAGATTTTATGTGGAAACTCCTTTTTCAAGGGAGAAAAACCACGACGTGTCTCACTAAATTTCACCTCCAATCTTCACTAAACAACTGAGCCAAAGATTTAGATTATAAGTTCTTGCAATTTAGGAATTGCACTCACAATCCCCTCCCTCTCTATGTAATAACTCTGTTACACTCAGATCTGAAGTAATAACTCTATTGCTTGTTAAATGACTAGACTCCTAGCTGACTTAGACTTCAAGTAGTCTCCATAACTAACTCTAGTTATTTTGACAAAATGAACAACAAAACAAACAATGAACTGGTCTAATTTCCTTTATAGATTATAAGAATAGACCTTACAAGATTAAGACCAAGAAATCACGACTCTAAAACAAGAACAAAATGACTGATAACTCTGTTAGGTCCTTCGTCTTCTTGAAGCGCAGATTTCAGATTCTTGAGAGCATGAGGTTCAATGGTTTTTCTTTTTAGTGATTCCAAAAAGGCAAGTGAGAATGGTTGTAAAGAATGTATATATAAATGATATACAAGTGTCCTCCTGCACAGGGACTCGATCGCGCACACAACAGACCTGCAAATTTGGCAGGATTTATTTTTTACTATTGTCTGCTGTCATTTTCAATCTTCGAGTCTTCAAAGGGATCAGGTCCCTTACCTGTTACCTTAGTTTGTTAAATCATCAAAACTACAATCAACATTAAGCATTATCATTCTTGCATATCACTTCAATCGATTTGTATCTAGGACGGAGATATACTTAGATTCGTGCTTGGTTACGAAACAGGATGAAAACTAAATGCTCTACAGTTGATTCTATCTATCCCCGCTCAACGATGTAGTTAGATGGTCAATTAGGGTAGATGGTTAGAGGTTGGGAGATCATGACCATAATATCAACCCTGTAAATCAGTGATTTGATAACCATTTGAAATCCATAAAAGAGATATAAAGTATGAATTCTTAGTATATTGCAGCCCTAAAATTGTGTGAGAACAATCAATTTAAAATCGAATGTTTTAAGTTATTCTAATTCTTAATTTCTTGCATTAATAGCTTATAAACAAACAAAAAATCAAACTCTTGAGGTACACTCGCATTAATTTATGGGTCCAGTGAAAGTTGAGCATATATTGATCGTATTTAAGCTTGAACAACAACAAATTGCGTGAAGTAATTAATAAAAAGTTTCGTTCGGTAACTTAAGCCGTCATAAAAAAAATCAGCTTTCGTGTGCTATAAAATGGACACGTGGAAAAGGTAAAAGAGATAATCGGCGAGCGTATCAGATAGAATTGAAAGTAGATTACGTACTAATTAGAAATATTAAGTAGGAAAATAAAGCACAATTTTTTTGTTTTCTCAAATTTTACAGATAGAAAATGAATTCAATCATATCACGACAATCTCCCAACATTTACCACACAATTATTAAATGACCTGGGATCTCTCTCTCTCTCTCTGATACAACGAGTAAGGAAAGGAGAATGTGATATTACAAATTAATGGATTCGACCCACAGTTCTCTGGTATAATTCTCAATAATTCATTTTGCTTTTGTATAAAATTCTATATTAGTTTTCATTGATTTTGCCTTTTTTGTGTTGTGGGTTCTTCAGAATTGGAGTTCTTTGACAATCTCAGAGACAATCTGTGCTTCATTTTTCCCCATTATTGCACTCATGGAAGCTTTTATCTGTGCTGTTTCTGGTTGCTTGGGATGTTGCCACCCTCCTAACAAGAAGTTGGATTACGACTACAAGGACCTTGCTCGACTTTCCGATGAATCTCGATGTAATTAACAATCCATTTTTTTTTTCAAAATGTGATTTGGAACTGAAAAGGCTGAATCATTTTTTGTGAATTTTGATTTTCAGTTAATATAAATGAGGTGGAAGCATTATACGAGTTGTTTAAGAAGTTGAGTTGTTCAATTATCGATGATGGTTTAATACATAAGGTGAATTGTCCTTTTTTATTATTTTGCTTTTCTTATTATTGATTTATTACTTAAATTTGATAATCCTTCTCCCCCAATTCATAATTTGTGACAAATTTTTGGATGTTATATATTTAGCAATTTTACAAAAAATGCATAAATTGCAACTTTCCGTCCAAAATGATGAAAAAGTTTTTTTCTAAAAAAATTTACTCAGAATATTGCTTAATTCTTCTTGATGTTGCTCATTGTTAAAATTACCATCTGGGAAAAAAAGACCAATCTATTTGATTCTTGGAAACTGAACTAGGACGATCATTTTGTGGCAGAGGACTATTAACATGTAGTTTTGCTAGAGAAAGGGAAACTGATGCAACTTGCAAGGATCAAGAATAAGGAACAGGTTCCTTGAGTGAGTACAGGAAACTATTAGTTAGTTACATTTTCAGAAGTTAGTTAGACATACTGTTCACCGGAAAGTTAGTTAGGATTTCCGTTGGATTATGTTACTCATTCTTCTGATTAGTTGTATCCATTTATATGAGTCTAAGTGCGATTGTAATAGTCATTGTAAGGCATCTTATGAAATACAAAATCTCTTCTTTCTTTCTTCTAATATTTCTATCTCAACTAAACTCTCGATTTTCCTAAGCTAGCTTATCATCTTCCTCGAGTAACCTCCTGGATTAATCTTTTTCACGAATCAATTGTGCATCAGAAACCCTTTTGTCATTTGATGGATCTGTGGAATGGAGTGTTGGAAGTAGAGGAGTTCCCAGCAAGGCTTTGCATTTGGGCTTTAAGTTTGATGTAAGGGTTAAGTTGGAAAGACTATCTGGGTTATAAAGCTTAATTATGGGGTGTGGCTGAATTAAATAAATTCTCTATAATATGCACAATTTATTTGTGTGTATTTTATCTTCTGACTAGTAATATATCTTATCCTGAAATTGAATGAGTCATCATACAAAGAGAAATATGTAGGTGGAATTTTGTGCAATTTTCCATCCTAACCTTTCGGTGACATCTTTCTCAACTTTTATCTTCATTTTCTCTATGAAGTTTCACCTTTATGTTAGACATTACTGATATAATGAAGGAAAGAGGGTGAATATTTGTTTTCCAAACCTTTCTTTTCCTAACATGACCTTAGATAGGAGGGTGTGGAGGAGCCATATTAGGGTAGAAGGCTAGTTCATAGTATCGTTATTCTTCCTTAGTAGTAGGCTTATTAGCGCACTATGACTTCCTGTGGTCTGATGTCTAGTATTATTTATTGCCTTCATTACTTTCGTTACTTTGATTGTTCTATTTCATCTGGGTTGCTTTTGCTTTCGTTACTTGCTGTTTTCCTTCAAGCTTTGAACTTGTTATTCTTATCTGACTTCTTCTTTTTGATTCTATTTTGATTTTTCTGAGCCGAGGGTCTTTCGGAAACAGCCGTCCTACTGTGGTAGGAGTCAGGTCTGCGTACACTTTACCCTCCCCAGACCCCACGTTGTGGGATTTCACTGGGTCGTTGTTGTTGTTGTTGTTGTAAACCTTTCTTTTCCTCTTATTTATGTTCTTTCTTCATCTGCAGATAGATGATAACAGTGTTCTTATTCATTTTTTACTAAATTGGCATATGCCGCATATCACTTTTTTGCAGTTTTTAGATCCTTGAGTGGTCTTTTCCCCTCCCTCTTTACTTTTTCTTACTGAAGCCATGTTATAATAATCTTTTGCTTTCCTTTTTCAGGAAGAGCTTCAGCTAGCCTTATTTCAAACTCCATATGGTGAGAATCTCTTTTTGGACCGGGTAAATGCTTTAAAACTTCTGTTCCTAGTTCATCTAATGTTCTCTCTTGGAAAATCTATCTCCATTCCATGAGAACAATGCTAGCACATTATATATGGATTCTGTGTTAGAATTGAATATGCTAGACATGCCAATTTACTTGCACTTTGATGCTTCAACTGAAAAAGACAGGTTATCTGCTGGTCTATGTATGAACTGCCAGCCTTGGGGTTCTTCATAGATATAAATATGTCGCATTATTATAATTGGTTGTCCATGTCATTTATTAGTATATTTAAGTGGGTCAGATGGATCAATCATCTGAAGTATTCATATTCTAAATAAGTAGGGTTAGTTATTTGTCAACTGTGTTGTTAGCTTTGTGGTTCTTTACATGTAGTAACTTGTTTAACTGTATTGAGGACATACTGCTTTCTAACAGTTGAAATATATATCAGGGATAGCTCAAAAATGAGGAAAGAGTTAAAAGAAATCTGCCTTGCATCAACTTTGGCTGACCTTAATTTCTTCATCAAGAAATTGTCTTTAGTTTCATGTTAATGAACTTTCCAAGTTCCTTTTCTGCAGGTTTTTGATCTTTTTGATGAAAAGCAAAATGGAGTCATTGAGTTTGAGGAATTTATCCATGCACTTAATATCTTCCATCCTTATGCTCCAATAGAAGACAAAATAGACTGTAAGGAGTGTAAGCCATTCTTTTAGTTAATAGTTGTTCTATTCAAATCATCTGGTGTGTGATTCATTGTAATCACTTCTTTTTGGTTCTCTTGCAGTTTCCTTTAGGTTGTATGATTTACGACAAACTGGGTTCATTGAGCGAGAAGAAGTGAGTAAACAAGTTTGAGAATTTCTTTCAACAGCTTTGAAGTTCTTTTATACTCCAAAGATGTGATACTACAATAGCTTTTTAAATAACTACCTTCGATTCAAATCTAGTAATTGCTGAACCTGCACTCTTAGTTTGCAGATGTTAGTGTTTTAAGTTCTAGAAATACTGGGAGCGGCGGAGTATAACTTTCTTTTACATAATTGCAGGCTATAAACTATATAACTCTTATTAGTTTCCATATGTAAATCTTGAAAGTTGATTGATTCTGAAATTGAAACTAGAATAGATCTGATGATGTCTCAAAACGTACTTTGGATGCAAAATTAGTTAAGTCAGATGAGAATGGTATTGCGAAGTGATTGACTCATAAACTTATACTGAATTATATATATGAGAATATCATACTACTCTGAGTGCAACGAAAGTGGCACAGCAGAGTGAGACCCCACAAGGTTCATACAGGGTATTTCCCCACAAGTCATTTACTTCAACTTATTACAAGCTGTTACAGCTGATATATACGAAGCACAAGCTTTGAGATTGATAATATTTTGGCTGCAGTGACCAGTTCTTGATATCATTATATGCTTAAAAAGCATGTTTAACTTGGAAGCTTCAAAACTCCTACTTAATGTGATCAATTTCATAGTTGATACAATGCTGATCCAAAACTTGATCAGAAGTCATCAGTTAAACTTCTATTAAGCCAGAACAGTGTTTTGAATGGCGAAAGGCGACAAGGGTCTGCCTCACCACAAGGCTCGCCGCTCGCCTTTTTGAACTGCGGTGCCAGTTAACACCAAAAAATTAAAATATTTAATTGCATATATAAATAATCAAAATCTCAATATCAATAACATATTAGCAAATATTTCACTTCAAAAACTGAAAATAGATAGTAGATACTAAAAGTCTAGAATTTGAATGAGAAAAAATAGAAAAAAGTCAAAACAATGAGAAAAAAACAAACATAGGTAAAAGCAACTCTGAAGTCTGAAGAAGAAGGAAAAAGAAACACAGGAAGAAGAAATCCGAAGAAGAAAAGAAGAAATACGTATTGGTTAGACTTTGGAGTCGCCGGAAAAGTCTGGTTGGTCACCGGAGAAATCTAGTCGAGTCTACTAGTTGGAGTCGCAGTCTAAGTCTAGGAGTGCAACTGTGCAAATTTGAAAGAAAACTCTAAAATTACCTTTTAACTTTTAAAACCCTAAATTGGTCTCCTTTTTTTAAGAAAATACAAAAGGCGATGCCTTTCTCGCCTCTCGCCTTTGTCGCCATGACGTCGCCTTTTGAAGATCGCCTCACCACAAAGCTAAAAGGCGATGAAGGGTCGCCTCGCCTCGCCTCTCGCCATTGGTGACAAGGCAATCGCCTTTCACAACACTGAGCCAGAACACACTCCTTTCTTTCTTCTATTGTTGATTCAGTGCATTTAAAATAATTAAATACAATCTCTTCCATACCTCTCAAGCAGAAGCTAGCTCCGGGCTCCATTTGCAAGCCTCGCGAATAATCTCATTACCTTCCCGAGCAAGATCACGTCCTTCATACAAGCTCTTATCCCTAGGAGGTCTTCCTCTATTAGCAGGGTTTTTTTGGAAAACTATTTATTCTGGTGTGGATGGCAACCATGGCGGGCAGGCCTATATTTCTTAAGCGAGTATATTGATGCAATAATGGTAAAAGGAAAGTACATATATGGATGGAATCATTGCTTTAGCTAATGAATGTTTGTGCATATGTGGATGCAATAAAGGTTGAAATCCAGAGATAGCCTTTGAGTTTATGTTAACTGAAAGTGGGATTGTTAGTCTAGTTTGTTTCAGTCCTCTTTTTTTTTTTTTTTTTTTTTTGGGGGGGGGAGGGGTCAGGGTGGGGGTAGGGTTCAGATAAAAGAGGCAGCTCCCAGAAAAGTGCATCAGCAGAACCCTGTGCATAGCTTAGGTCTACCTCTGTAATCTACTTGCAGTGTTCTGTGTTAAAGTTGACGTCAAATTTATTTCTAGATGCATCTATCCTTGAATTGATTGGAAAGTTTCCTCATTTAGGTTAAGCAAATGGTAATTGCAATTCTGTTGGAATCTGAAATGAGGCTATCTGATGAACTGGTCGAGGAAATTATTGATAAGGTATGCTTTTGTCAAGGTGAATCTTTTCTCTGAACCCGCCTGCAATCTGCATATCATAATCTTTATGTCTCCGTGTTTGTGGCTAGACATTTGCTGATGCTGATGCTGATGGGGATGGTAAGATTGATAAGAAGGAGTGGAAGGAGTTCGTTCTTAGATACCCGTCATTGCTGAAGAACATGACTCTGCCCTATTTGAAGTATGTTAACTGTTCTTTTATATCATGGCTTCTGTGCTTTTATTATTGTTGATTCAACCACCTTGCAAACTACCTGTTATTACATCTCAAGTTGAATTCTTTCTTTTCTTGCTGTCTTCTGTTTCTCTTTCCCTACACTTGTTTTTTGTTAAATAGGAAAGGGGAAAACTGAAGGAGAAACTAAACCCCCCACCCCCAGATTCTCATTTGGCTCTACAAGGAATTGGTGAAGGTTAATTAGGAAAAGAAAATTCTGATGTTTTGAACCCCGTCAAAGAAAGAAGGAAGCTCGTGGTAGCTACTCATTATCTCCTTTCAATATACAAAAAATTCTGGACACTAGATATGAACATCCTTTATCATGTGTATTCTTTTTTCTTTGTCCTTTTGCCCTTATGAACTCTCTTTTGTTCGGTGCGTCATTTGCTTGGTCAAATTCTCTCCTCTAACTTGAGGAATACCTTATATGCATGAGGCCAGAAGAATTATTTCTACTGTGATGTTTCCTTTCATCCTTTGGAAGCAAACCTGACAAGGCAAAAGTTTTCTATGTTCTCTTCCTACATCTTACTGTGCTTTCCATGAAAACTGTTGCATTTTTTAGCAAGAAGGAAACCTCTAAAAATATTGATTTCTTGTGCTTCATTTTACAGGGACATCACTACTGCATTCCCAAGTTTTGTCTTCCACACACAGGTTGAAGACTTGGAGAAAACCCATAGCTTGTGACAAGTTGTGTCCTAGACCATAGCATGGAGATGATTGGCGCTGGGAATTTCGTTAATCTGGCTAAACGGTTTGTGCCATCACTAGAAATGTCCCCCATTATAACAGGGGACATGTTGGTCATCAAGTTTAGCAGCCAGCAGCTTTTCTTCTACGCAAAATGGCTTAAGCTGTCATTGGCATCTCATTCATTTTCACAATCAATCTTCAAAGTCTATTGTATTAGATGGTGATTTAAGAAGATCGATTGGTGAATCATCAAGTGTATTTCTGTCCATACCTAGGCATCTAGTTACAATTTGCCGTGTACTTAAAAAAATTGACATGTACATACATTTTGGCCATGAATTTGTGTATCTAGTTGGTATCAGTTTTCAATCCAGTAGTTGATGTCTTGTTTAGATTGCTGAGTTGAAGTTTTAATCCAAGGTTCATCTGTTAAGGCCCAATCCTCATCCTTTTCTTATCCTTACTGAAGTACTCCCGAGGAGATTTATACTTTGCTGAAGATAGGGGTGTGGTTTTTCTGATCTCTGTTTGGATGGATTAATGGTCAAACAATTGAGTTTTTCCATCTTCTGTTGCAATGCTTCCTTGGAGAGAATTGTTTAAATTTAGGGAACAAACAATATTATAATAAGATAAATCAAGCCAAAACTCAATAAAAACCTTGAGGTTGGTGTTCTGGAAATCAATTAGGCCGTGGGATATAATTCTGAAAAGATTTGGATTGGATTTGACGAAACTCTAGAAGATTTATGCTTAACGTTAATTTTAGAGGAAATTTCATAAACAACTATAATTTGGAGCATAATTACCATTTGTAGCTAGAATATGCCTAATTTCGAATTACGAGCCACAGCTACTATTTTGATATTTCTTGTATGCATTTGCTCAATTTCTTTGTATCAATGCTAGAGTCACATTGGATAAAGTCAAGATATGTATGCCTTCACTCAATTTCATTGTATCGATGTATACAGAAGCGCTTGATACAATCACAATAGGTTGTATCCATGTTCTCAACAACTTGTATCAGCACAGACAGTCACATGGATATGCAAAAAATGCGAAACAATTTTAGAAGTATATAACACTAGTATATGTATCCATGCGATGTGTGAATATTATTAAAGTCTAATTGTTTTATATTGCAATGGCTTGTTCGAATATGTTAAACTGTATTATCTTAAAAAAGTCTAATTGTTGTTCCTCGATAAAACAAACTCACCTCATTCCTCCCTACTCCCTAACCTGTTAATCAAATTTATATAAATAGAGATAACGAATCATGTAACTATCAAATAATTTTTATCTTTCAAGCCTTGAAAACAACCTCTGACAGAAATGCAAGGTAAGGCTGCGTACAATAGACCCTTGTGGTCAGGCCCTTCCCTGGACCCTGCGCATAGTGGAAGCCTTAGTGCACCGGACTGTCCTTTTATATTTGTCTTCATTGCATTGTTCACTATTTAAAATTATTAGATTGATAATATTAATTTTTATTAGCTTATAATTGGCTTAATATAATTATCAGGTGCCCTTCTTATGTTCCATTTTTCATGGATTTTTAAAATTTTTGAATTTTTATTCTATTGTTCACGTCTTTTCAATTTAAATTTTGTAGACAGTAGTAGTATGTATATTATATTTATGGGAAAAGAGCATCTATACCCCAAAAAAGTAAAATATTTACCCTTAAATGCCCATTACTTTCATGCCCCTTTTTATTTTAAATTCGTGCGCTGACGTTAGCCCCCTTTTCCTCTCTAATATTATCACAGTACATTAATATACTCATGGTATCAAAGAGTAACTGAGCAGTGTCTTCATTGAATGATTGTTTCTTCCTCCTTGATAACTACCATCAAAGTATAACATAAGCTGGTGGAATCAAAGAGTAACTGGTCAATATTTTCATTGAGATTTGCTTCAGTTCTTCGATGAGATTACTCAATCATCCATGATACCATTACGGTATATCCATATACTGTCATGATGATATAACTGATATGTTTCTATTCTTCAATATTTTAATTTTAAAATAGTTTAAAAAGAGTCATAATTTAGATACAATTTTTTAAAAATTTGCAAAAAGAGAAAAAAAATTATATAAATATATTTTTTGAGTTTCATAAATAAGATTGTGGCTTTAATAATTTTCTCTTAATTCTTTCTTATTTATTTCTTAAAAAAGGAGTTCAATCCTATATGATACTGATAAAGTATCAATATACCGATGAAGTATCACAGATGATTAAGCTCAGTCCTATGTGATATTGATATGGTATCAATATATCGACAGAGTATCACAAATGATTAATTCATAACAGTGATGTTGTCAAGAGTGAAATAAGAAAAAAGAAAATGAGGTAGACACGTAAATAGTTTGGGTCATGAGTCCATTAAAGATAAATAGTTTGGTTTGAGTTCAATTTGGGTAAATAGTTTTACTGATGAATCCAATTTATGTAGTTTTCCCAAAAATTAAGGGAAAACTATACAAAATAGACCAAATTGTGAAATTATTTACCCAAATTGGACTCAAATCCTAATTATTTACCCTTAGTGGATCCATGACTCAAACTATTTACTCTCTTACCCCACTTTCTTCTTTCTTAATTCGCGCATGACGTTAGCATCACTGCTAAGAATTAATCATGTGTGATACTCCATCGGTATATTGATACCATATTGATATCATATATGACTGACTATAATTCTCTATGATACTCCGTTAGTATATCGATACCCTATCGGTATTATATAATATTGGACTCTTCATTTAAGAAATAAAAATGAAAGAACTAAGAGAAAATTATTAAAGTCACAATCTTATTTATTAAACTCTAAATTAATAGAAAATATATTTTTATTGATACTCCATCGATATATTGATACTATATCGGTATCATATACGATTGAGCTTAAAAGAAAGAGTAGAGAGTGTAGATCAAGTAATCCTCAAAAAATAACCATAAACCTTAGCCGCCACTGGCCGGAATGGCCGAATCAACCGGAGGACGACCTCCACCGGTAATCCAGAATATAACCAACACGCCAATTAAACAACCTACATTATTATATACTGAAAATACAAACATCAATACTCAGAACCAAACCTATGCCAATTTGTTCAAGCCCGCAATTATGAATAAAGCTACTGTTGAAATTCCATCAAAGCAAATTTCTTACATCAATGGGGAACCATTCATTGCTTAGAAATCCGAAGAGATACAACAGATGATAGAGAAGGAGTGTCACGACCCAAAAACTGAGGTCATGATGGCACACATCTCAAAACCCAATCTGATGTGTAACCCTAAAAATAAAATTCATACAAGACTCCCAAAGGGGAAAGTGATTCCACGATTTAAATAAAAAGAAAAAAAAATGAAGAAATTATCCCAAAACCTGGTGTCATAAGTATAAAGAGCATCTAATACAAGGTTCGAATCTGAAGATACAACATAAGTCTCTGAATGATACAAAAGACTGAAAAATAAAGATAGACTAGTGACGATCCGAATTCTGGGACCTCACCACTAATCTGAGAATTACACAATCCGCTAGAATATTAACTGCCACGTGGGGTACCCCGACTAGTATCTGCATCAAAAAGGGACACAGAAGTAGGGGTGAGTACAATTCACATGTACTCAGTAGGTTTTAGCTGACTGAGTATAAGGAATTAATCAAACCTATGAAATAAACTAAGGAACGCTTCCACCTGCATATAGAAAAGTCCCACTTCGGCATCGGTGCCGCCAGTTTATATATATATAGTGGCACGAATAAAGTATAATAACAACTCATAATCACAATTAATCAAATAATTCAAGCAGCACAAATGTCAATGCAATGCAATGCAATATGATGATGCAATGATGTGGTGGTACGGTGGAATCAAGACTGTCGCACAGCCTGTCGTATACACCTGCCGAGCTATGCTACCAAGCAGGACCCATGGGGGTCTCGCAGACCATATACCTCAATCTCATTATCCTTGCCACCTCCTCGTGGTCAAGGGATCACAATGCATCCACTACCCTGCCGGAAAACTGCCTCGGTCAGGGACTCAAGATACAAAGGTTAGGATCACAATGCATCCACTACCCTGCCGGAAAACTGCCTCGGTCAGGGACTCAAGATACAAAGGTTGGGATCACAATGCATCCACTACCCTGCCGGAAAACTGCCTCGGTCAGGGACTCAAGATACAAAGGTTGGGATCACAATGCATCCACTACCCTGCCGGAAAACTGCCTCGGTCAGGGACTCAAGATACAAAGGTTTAAAGGTGTTTTATTTTTCTTTCTCAAAAATAATTTCCATATTTCTCAACTTCCCATGTTTCATGATATGATGAATGAGGATGAATGCATCAAAACACATATGCATGGAAGTAATAATCAACTCACATGTGGTATAAGGTTCAAAGTTCTCAAAACTTAACCTACACATGATATTCACCCTCAATAAATAGTAACGGGAAGAACACACTTTCATTTAAATATTCACCCCTTTCTCAACAATATTTCAATACCCAAGTATGCTCAAAAACCCCAACTCAATCTCTCAGGCGGCATCACAAGTCAAATAATATACTCAAGCCTCTCTCTTAGGCAAATCATAATTCACATGCTCTCAAAGCAAATAAGATAACAAATAAGGCCCCCACACGGGCTATGTAATACAAATAAACCCCGTCACGGCAACACATTAATAAATAAGCCTCCACACGGACATCACAATATATATAACATTCTCAACTCATACTACAACCCCATCCCAAAGTCTATAACATATGAATGACTAATTACCCCATCTCAATCTCAAAGAAAGATAGTCAAACCTACCTCAATTGCCGAAACCGCACTCAAATACCTCCATCGGATAAGCAAATCTCGAATTCAGTGCCCGGAATGACAATCCACTATCAACAATGAAACATACACGTCACAAGGAGTCCAATGACACCCATATTGATAGGTTTCGGAACCGGGGGTAAAATGGTCCAAAAATTAACTATTTTCGAAAAGGGTCAAATCTGTAAATTTATTGAACAATCCCATTCTATTGGTAATAAGGAACTCATGGTTGAAAAACCCATAAAAATAGAGCTCAAAACGAGTTGGAAATCACAATTTTCCTTAAATTCGGATTAGGGAAGAAACAAGGATTTTTGGGGTTTGAAACTAAAATTTAAGAGTTAAAATCGTCAAAAACTTAATGAAAAAGGAAGGTTTTAGGTCAAAAATCACTTACCCAACACTTTGCCTCGAAAATCTCTTCTCAAATCACCTCAAGGAGTTCAAGAACTCAAACAAATGTTGAAAAAAATATTGAAATGGGAAGAAAGGGGCATTTTCTGCCCAAAAAGTTACTGTTCACGCGTGTTACTGTTCACACGTGTTACTGTTCACGCGTGTTTTGTACAAATTTACGAAAATCACCATCAAGGTCATTACAAGGAGAAATTATAATATGCAGTGATAGGTAAGTTTTCATACGACAACATTGATATTAAAGAACTAAGTAAGGTAATTCCAATACAATGTGGAATTAAAGGAGTGCCAATCATAGGATTGCTTGATGAAAGACATATTCTGATCCGATTAAATTTTCTGGAAGACTATGCTAAAATGATGTCTACCCCTGTATACTATCTAAAAGTGCATGACAGATATTGCCAAATGAGATCTTTCATATGTAATTCATTGTTCAATCCAAAGGAAGAGACTTCAAGGGTTGTAGCTTGGATAAGCTTCCCTGAACTGCCTCCAAATTTCTTTGCTAAAGAGGTTGTGTTTTCCATCGCAACTGTAGTTGGAAAACCACTAACGGTAGATCTGGCCACAGAAAACAAAACAAGGCCAAGCTGCGCAAAAATCAAAGTTGAGGTTGATTTATTAGCAATATTACCAAAGAGGATAAACATTGCTGAAGAGGATGAATCAGGAATACTCAAATCAAAATGGGTAAGAATCAATTATGATTACTTACCAAAGTATTGCAAACACTGCAGACTCCAAGGTCATGAGGAGAAGGACTGTAGAGTACTTAATCCTGAACTGGCAAAACCTGGCAGAGAAGAAGTCTGGAAGGAAAATGTAAAAGTTAGTGCCACAAAAACACAAAATAAAGAAGACATTCAAGGGAGAAGAGGATGGTACAATACTGGTAAACAATAATGGATGCAAAGAAGGAGCAAATACAAGAAGGATAAATCAAGAGTTATAATTGGAGAAGTGAGTCCAGTACAAAAGAATAAGGAGGGAATCATGGCAACTACCAATGCATTTGCAGTACTGGAAGAGGTCTCAAACAATCATGATAGGGTGAATAAAGAACAGGTGCCACAAGAAGATACCAAAACATGGATTGAGAAGAGCTTCTATACTCACAAAAGTCAAGTAAAGGACACAGACAATAATGCACATGATACAGAAAAACCACAAGGGGATAGCATCAAATCTGGGGATGAGCAGGACACAGACAATCACATACGATCATCAAGGGATCAGCACATAGTAAATAATTATGTAGAGGGTATCTTACTTGATGAATCTCAAATGCAAACACCAGGAAAAAGTATTCAAACAAAAAATACAACATCAAGTCATCAAGGGCAGGAGGATAAGCAGAAAAACAAAAGTACAAATTAATCCAGTGTGAACAACAGCAAGACAACAGCCACAAGCAGAGTGGAACAACTATTATCTGATGTACAGGATAACATTGTGAAATTTCAGACTCTAGATCTAAATCAAATAGTGCAGGGAAGGGAGATTCATAGTCAAAGCAAAAATTTGGCATCACAAGAAAATCACATTTGGTGGAATGTGGAGAGATAGAAAAAAGATCAACAAGCAGGGAGTAGTAGTACAAACAACATGGAAAATAAGGCAATCACTCAGAGAAATATAGAAAGAGCAATACAGGAGAAGGAAAATCATGAATTTAATATGGTGCAACATGAACAAGGCATATCAACAAAATCAAAATTGAATATTGAAGAGGGTAGCAGAGATCTCGATGACCATACTTTAGAGCATAATTTGGAGGCAGCTATTAGAGCAGGAGATATTTCACCAAAATATCTTCAAAAAGGAGGAGAAAAAGCAAAAAAATATATCAAGAGAGACAAGTGTTCCACCTGAGAGTGGAGTTCATACTAGATGGCAGATTAATAAACTTAATAAACCATGATGAATGCTCTTATATGGAATATTAGGTCTGTTAATACCATGAAAGCTTTTACAAGGTTGATAAAACTGAATCAAAAACACCATTTTGATTTTATAGGATTAATGGAATATTTTCAAGATCCAGACAAGATAGAGGAATACAAAAGAAGACTGGAAATGGAGCATGCAATAGCTAATATATTTGATAAGATATGGGATTTTGTGGAGGATATTTTTGACTATTACATAATGACGGTTCATCAATAGCATTTAACCATTAAATTAAGGGTTAGAGGAAGTCAAAAGGATATGCTAGTATCACTAGTGTATGCAAAGTGTACTCAAACTGAAAGATTAGAGTTGTGGGACTCTATGGAGGATTTATATACTTCAGTTGATATTCCATGGATGATTGGGAGTGATTTTAATGCAATAACTTCAGAAAAAGAGAAATTTGGAGGCCTTCCAGTAACCATCAATGAAATTCAAAATTTCAGAGGTTGCATCCAGAACTGTGAAATATCAGATTTGGGGTTTAGTGGCAGTAAATTTACTTGGTGGAATGGCCAAAATGGTGATGATTGTATTTTTAAGAGATTGGATAGATGTTTGGGTAATCAGCTGTTACAAGCAAAGTACTCTAGTGTGGGTATCAAACATCTGATCAGGAGTGGGTCAGATCATGCTCCTATGTTAATTTCCTACACAGGAGACAATAGAAGCATCAAAAAACTTTTTAAGTTTTTGAACTTTTGGGTAAAGCATGAAGGTTTTATAGAGGTGATTAGAAAAAATTGGACAACTGATTTTCTGGCAAATCCATTCATACTTTTTCATCATAAACTAAAAAAAGTGAAAGCAGCTTTGGCACAATGGAGTAAAGCAATTTTTGGGAATATATTTCAAGAAATTGAAGTTCTTGAAGAGATTATTAAGGTGAAGGAAACTCAATTTCAGATTTTTTCAACTCCTAAAAACAAACAGGAATTACATAAAGTGCAGGCAGAATTAAATAGATATTTACATCTAGAGGAAGATTTTTGGAAACAAAAAGCTGGGATGCAGTGATTTCAGGATGGGGATAGAAATACAATTTTTTTCATGCTTATGTCCAGGGGAGAAGGAAAAGGATGCAGATAAGAAGAATTCAAAGAGAAGATGGGAACTGGATAGAAGAAGAAGGGGAAATAATTACTGAAGCCATCAGATTTTACACTGCTCAGTTTACAAAGGAAGAAGATCCAAAAGATTTTGAAATTCTAAATCATTTACCCAGAATGGTTTTTGAGAAAGATAATTTGTGTTTTGAAGTAGAACCAACTAAAGAAGAGGTGAAGGCAGTAATTTTTCAACTAAATAGTGAAAGTGCAGGAGGACTTGATAGTTTCACTGGTGTATTTTATCAAGTTTGCTGGGAAATCATTGGAGAGGATGTTACCAATATGATGAAGGCTTTCTTTTGTGGTGCAGAACTGCCCAGGTTTATTACTCATATAAATTTGATCTTGTTACCAAAGAAATATATGGTTTAACACCTTCTCTGATATGAGACCAATTAGTTTAAGCAACTTTGTGAACAATTTTTTTTCTAGACTGATTCATGAGAGATTAATTTCCAAACTATCTGATATTATATCACTCAATCAAGCTGGATTTGTTAAACATAGAAGCATTGTGGAGAATATAATGTTGACTCAAAAAATTGTTTCTGATATAAGGCTAAGAACAAAAGATGCAAATGTTATAATGAAGCTGGATATGGCAAAAACCTATGACAGGGTATCTTGGTTGTTTTTAACTAAGGTACTTAGGCAGATGAGATTCTCAGAGAAGATTATAGACATGGTCTATAGAATTGTTAGCAATAACTAGTACTCTGTGTTGGTAAATGGGCAACAACAAGGTTTCTTCCAGTCTACCAGAGGAGTAAAGCAAGGGGACCCTCTTTCCCCTACATTATTTATAATAGCAGCAGAGGTCTTATCTAGGAGTTTAAATGCACTTCATCAGAATGTTTAGTTTAAGAGTTTTGGCATGCCTAAATGGAGTCCAAAAGTAAATCATCTTGTCTATGCTGATGACATGATCATCTTTACTTCAGCAGATGTGGTATCTTTGCAAAAAATAATGGGGATTTTGAGAAATTATGAGCAGATTTCTGGTCAAAAGATTAATATGGACAAACGTGATATTTATATGCATAATAAAGTCCTAGGGGACATTAATATCACAGTTGAGATTGTAACTGAAATTAATAGAAAAGAATTTCCTTTTATGTATCTGGGTTGTCCTATTTATCATTGTAGGAGGAAGAGGGAATTCTTTAATTCTTTGATCCTTAAAATCATGAATAGATTACAAGGATGGAAGGGTAAAATGTTAACTTTTGAAGGAAGGGCAATTCTTATTAAACATGTGCTTCAAAGCATGTCAATACACATGTTATCAGTTGTTAACCCTCCTAATGGGATCATCAGGCAAATTCACAAGATGTTTGCACAGTTTTTTTGGAGAAATACTATTGGGGCAAGAGTAGACACTGGGTGGCTTGGAATAATTTATGTGTTCCAACTACAGAGGGGGTCATAGGTGTTAGATCATTTTATGATGTGTCTTTGGCACTTTTTTATAAACTCTGGTGGAATTTCAGGACAAAATCTATCTTGTGGAGTGCTTATATGACCAACAAATATTGTAGGAAGGATCATGCTATAGTGGTACAATGGAAATAGAGGTCAAAAATCTGGAAAAGAATGCTAGAAGTCAGGGACTTAATAGAACATCAAATTTGGTGGCAAGTTAGGAAAGGGAATTCACAGTTCTGGTTTGACAATTAGACTAGATTGGGAGCTTTATACTACGTAAATCCAGGGAATACTTATGATGAAAGAATTCAGAATGTCAAAGAAATGGTAGTACAGGGGAAGTGGAATAAGAGAAAATTGATGAAAGTACTCTCTGAAGACATTGTTGATCATATAATAGAGAATGTAACCACATCTAAGGAAGAAAGAGATTTTGATAGACCATGGTGGATACTAGACACAAGTGGATAATTTACTATTAAATCAACTTGGGATTTTATTAGGTTAAGGGGACCATAACTGGACAGTTACAGATTCATGTGGATAAAGGGGTTGCCTTTTAAAATCTTTTTTTTTCTATGGAGATGCTGAAAATACAAAATTCCTACTGATGATGTGTTAAAGAAGATGAATATTAATTTGGTGTCTAAGTGTTGGTGTTGTATAAGTCCTAGAGAGGAGACTATGCACCATTTTTTTCTAACATTAGATATAGCTAAAAGGACATGGTCCTTTTTCTGCAATGCTGCAGGAATAAGCATGAAAGGTGTGCAGCTGTAACAATTAATTGTGAACTGATGGAAGGCACCAGTAACTGACAGATTGAAACAGATATACGCTGCAGTGCCATCAATTATAATGTGGGAACTTTGGAAGAGAAGAAATGGTGTAAAATATGGCATATGAAGGTTAATAGTTCAGTTATTTATCTAGTCTTAATCTCTATTCAAAGACTAGTACTATGCAGGAATCCCTCTATTAGAAATATTCTTGCTAGATGGACGGATCTGATTCAAATATTGGAGGGAGGCAAGGCAAGAGTGAAGGTAACACAAGTTAGATGGAATTTCCTCCACTTGGGTGGTGTGCTTGCAACACAGATGGTGCTTCTAGAGGTAACCCAGGGAGGAGTGCCTATGATTTTTGTTTGAGAGATGCCGAAGGGAATATAATATATGCACAGGCTGAGGAAGTTGGTTATGCCACAAATATAGAAGCAGAAATTGTGGCTCTTTTGGAAGCCTTGAAGTACTGTAAGCAACAAGGGTTACATAACATCATTTTTCAGACAGATTCTCAAACTATTCAAAAAGTTTTGTCTGAAGAATGGAAACCTCCATGGAATATTGCAGGTTGGGTAGAAGAGGTGGAGGAATATAAGAGGGATTTGGATGTCATTATTAATCATACCCTAAGGGAAGCAAATAAGTTGGCTAATGCTTTAGCCAATTTTGCCTTAGATGAAGGTCCTTTGCAGTGCTGCTTGTTTGAGGAGTTGAATGTGTAGATGAGAAGGATCCTAAATAGTGATAAGAGTCAAATTCCTTATTTAAGAATTAGGAGATGCTGAAAGGGATGGAGGAAAAAGGAAAAGGGACACTAGAAGAAAGTCAAATCCATGAGGAGGAGAACGAGGTTGTTTAATTAACTAACTGTTTGTGTATTTTGCAGATGTATGCTACAGGGCTAAAAAAACTACAGGGGAAGTGGCAACTGTTGGGGTACTACACCTTAACAACAACAACTCAACTACTGGACGGCAACACAAGTACAAAAGGCCCAAAAATGACAGGGAACAAATAGAGATAGTGTGGGTCTACTTTGTGGTATTAGTATCAAATGGTACTCAATCAAAGGGATACACACTACACCTATTTGTATCAATGTCAAGGGAAGGCATATCATGCAAGGAAATCCACAGGTCACAACAATCAGAAAAATTACAACACAAGACATGCACAGATATACTAGGCATATCTAATGTCATTCAGATACAACAGATTCAACAGAGGGGTAGAGTACACAATCAAATTCTATGTCATGACCTATTCTATGTCATGACCTAGAAAGAGATTTACAACATATTCAGGGATATATGTTACGGCTAAATGGAAAAAATGATGAGTACAAGGTCCACGAAATTAATGAAGACGAGGAGAAGGGACATCTTCAGATGAGGATTGGAGTGAAGAAACATCAAAACCCAGCTATATCAGGTGTGAATCAGAAAGAAACCATCAAAGCAACATCATTTGGTCTCTTCATCACTTCACACCACGGCAAGAGAGAAATAAAAAAATGAAGAGTACAAAATCCAGAAAAGGAAAGAAGCCGAGGAGAAGGGCCATTTGTAGATGAGGATTGGAGTGAAACTTTTTTAAGAACAAGGCAACAAACATACATGCAGAGTAAAGAAACATCAAAAACCAGCTATATCAGTTGCGAATCAAAAAGAAACCATCAAAGCAACATCATTTGGTCTCTTCATCATCTTCACACCGCGACAACAGAGAAACGTAGATGAAGAGAGTGAGAGAAGACATCGACTATTTAGGGTTTCAATTAGGAAAGTAGTTCATATGTTAATAGTTTTTGGGTTTATGTTTTGGGCCAGACTCTATTTTGAGATGGACCTGTTGGAACTACATTTATATTTTGCACAATAATAAAAAGCCCAGCAGGGTATAATTAATTTTTTTTTAAAAAAAATACTCCGTTGGTATATTAATACTCTATTAGTATCATATAGGATGGTCGCTGACGTCAATTAGTGCACAAATTTTAAAATAAATTTATGTCATTTTAAAATAAAAAAATAAGAGAATAATAAGACATTTTAGGATAAATACTTTATCTTTTAGGTATAAATATTCTTTTTCCAAAAAAATTAACATATATTAGGCCCGCGATCGACATAATGTTTAGTTTTAGAAAAATCACCTAATAAACGAAGGCACGTGTTTAACTTCTCCTCTTCTCCATCAACCACTCATGCCACTTGTCAAAGCTGTGAGTATACATACATACTACTACTTCCATTTCAGCAGAGTCAACATTGTGATTCTCCAAGTGACCTCAAACTGTCTTCTTCTTCATCTTCAATATAGCAAAACTATCGCCCATCAAAACTGCTCAACATTTTAATCGCTTCACTTTCTGTAGCTTTCCTCTCCTCTGTACCTCTCACCCAATGTCGACAGCCTCTTCCTCGATAACTGACGACGCCGAAGCTCTACGCCGTCACCGTATTCTTTCTAGCCACCTATATTTCGATGTGCCTTCTTCTAAGGTACAAACCGTACTTCCTCAACTAACTTTTCCACGAATCTCTCTCCTGTTAATTTTCTTTTTTGTTCGATCAGGTTCCTGTGATATACTCGTCATTCTACAACATTACTTTTCTCGGGATTGAAAAACTGTAAGTACTGCAGGTTTTGCTACCTTCAAAATGAAATTTGTTGACCATCATCGCTAGATTCCTTTATCTATACCTTAAAAGGGAAGCATAATTGTCATCCAAGAGAGGAAAATTCTAGGAATTAGGTCCAAGGTGTGTAATTTTGGATGAGAGAAAATAATTGGTGAAATTCTAGAAATGCAATACAAGTGCTAAAGCTGGTTATTCCTAGCTTTGTAAAATTTGCATTTTCCAGTCTTTGGAAAGGATTGGCATCGAAATTTGACGGAATTGTAAGATAATATGTAACTAATTTTTTCTATGTACGTGAATAGAAGAAAATAGTAATGTTGTGGAAGGTCGAATGGAGTGTAATAGGGGATAAATAAAGTAGAAGAGGTAACACAAGTATAGTTGACTCCAAACTGAATGAACAGTATCTCTATATGTAGTCAAGATACATTCCTTCTGACCTGTTTAAGTCCATTTCATTCAACACTAAACAATTTGTTTTATAAGAAAAAAAGAAAGAAAAACTAGGGGTTCTATAATTGTTGTACTTATTCCTATAAGGACATCTATGTTTCTGATGAGAATAAAATTACGTGCTTATGAAAATACAACACAAAAGGAGTAAAGATATTCATAAACAAACATCGGTCCTAATGTAAGTTTGTAAGTTAGATTGTAATGGCACAGGCCAATTGCTAAAGTGTTGTTTGCGCTAGCTCAATTTTTGATGCCTTTCGGTTTTGTTCAGTCGCGCTTTACCCAAAAGTGCTTTAATAGTTGGAGTTCTGATCCACCTGATATGACCCCTAACTTTTCCCTCCCATTCCTATGTGGAATTTGCTCAATAACCCTCTTTCAACCACCAACAGTTTGTAGGCTATTACATCCACCCCATAGAGATTCAGTGTACTCACTTAGAGTTTCCCATGACTATACTAGAAGAGATATCGGCTCTGACCACTTGTAACTGTTAGCATGATGGACAGCTCACAAATTATGATTTAATAGTGAATGATTGTACATATTAATGTAGCAATATAAACAGTAAATAAGTGTAAATATAGAGATTTGTTGTAGTGATCATAGAGAATAAATATTGTGATAGAATAGCAGATTTAGAGGGATAGAATAGCTGATCTTTAGGGATAGGAATGACAGATCTTTAGGTATCTGTATTATGTAAACTCTCTATATTAAGGAAAGACTCTAACTTTGAGAGGCATTGAGGAGAAAATTGACATGGTATCAGAGTCTTCTCTTGGCTGTCTTGTTTCATAGAGTCCATTTGTGGTTCCTTTCATTTTTTTTTGAAAATCTTGGATTTTGTTGACTGATTAGTCCTAACAGCTAGGACTTTAGTTCTTGGTCATTCTAGTTGTTTTCTTGAGTCTTTCTAGTTTTCATAGCTATTCAAAAGCATGAATTCACATCACTTTGAATCCTTATTCAGGCAGTTCATGAGCAAAGCAAGCGAGACCAATTTTTGATGAAATTACGCTCCGACTTTGAGAGTGTTCGTGCTAACTTGATGAACCATGACCTGTCTCCCTCTTTGGATGTTTGTTTTAGGGAATTACTTCGTGCAGAGCAGCATCTTGTCACACAAAATGCTTTCAAGAAAGAAAATGATGTAACTGTTGCATTTGCTGCTCAAGGTAATTGAAAGGGTAGGAATATGACTAGAACTCAATGCTACAGTTGCAAGGAATATGGTCATATTGCTAGCAATTGTGGCAAAAAGTTCTGTAATTATTGTAAACAACAAGGACACATTCTTAAGGAGTGTTACACGCGCCCTCAAAATCATAGGGTCAATGCTTTTCAAGTTGGGATAAATGGTTCCACAATTGATAACTCATTTTCAAGAAAAGTTCTTACTCCTAAAATGGTTCAACAAATGATCATGTCAGCCTTTTCAGCATTGGGATTACAAGGTAATGATGTTACATCTAATTTTTGGATTGTCGATTCGGGTGCTTCCAATCATATGACCAGCTCAACAAACATATTAAAAAATGTCCGTAAGTATCAAGGTCCATCACAAATACAATTGCCAATGGTAGTAATTTATCCATTACCAAGGTTGGGGACATTACTCCAACTTTTAAGAATGTTTTCGTTTCACCAAAGCTCTCAACTGGTCTTATTTCAGTTGGGCAGTTGGTAGATGAAAAATGTGATGTGAATTTTTCTCGTAATGGTTGTCTTGTGTAGGATCAGGGGTCGTGGACGATAATCTCGAAGGGGCCTAAAGTTGGACGATTGTTTCCTACACACTTTTCCATTCCTCTCGTTCCATCTCTTGCTTGTACTTCTACAACTAGTAAGACTGAGGTGTGGCATAAGCGTCTAGGACATCCAAATTCTATTGTGTTGTCTCATTTATCAAATTTTGGTTTATTGGGGAATAAAAATCAATTTTCAGTTGCTTCCATTGATTGTTCTACTTGTAAATTAGGCAAAAGTAAAACTCTTCCTTTTCCTCATTTTGGTAGTCGTGCTACAAAGTGTTTTGATGTCATTCATAGTGATGTTTGGGGCATTTCACCGATTGTTTCTCATGCTCATTTCAAGTACTTTGTGACATTCGTAGATGATTATAGTCGGTTTACATGGGTGTATTTTCTTCGGTCCAAATCTGAGTTATTTTTCATGTTCAAGACATTTTTGGCTTATATTGAGACTCAATTTTCTAAATGCATCAAATTATTAAGATCTGATTCTGGTGGAGAATATATGTCTTATGAATTCAAAAATTTCTTGCTTGAGAAAGAAATTATCTCACAACGCTTTTGTCTATATACACTACAACAAAATGGGGTTGCTGAGCGTAAAAATTGTCATCTTTTAGATGCCACTCGTACTTTATTGATTGAGTACTCTGTCCCATCCAAATACTGGGTGGAAGCTTTGTCTACTGCTGTCTATTTAATTAATAGACTACCATCTAAAGTGCTAAATCTTGAGTCTCCATATTATTTTCTTTATCATCAAATCTTAGCTATGACAATTTTCATACATTTGGTTGTGTTTGTTTTGTGCATCTGCCTCCTTCTCAGCGCAATAAACTTTCTGTTCAGTCTACTAAATATGCTTTTATGGGTTAATAGTACTTCACAGAAAGGTTTTGTTTACTATGATCCATGTTCTAACAAATTTCAAGTTTTCTAAAATGTTGTTTTCTTTGAAAATCAGTATTTCTTTCCTACTCATGTTGTGTCATCTTCTGTTTCCTCTCTTCTTCCTGCTTTTGAGGATTTGTCATCTTCTTTTAAGCGGCTCAAACCTAGATTTGTGTATGAACGACGTCGGCCAACTTTACCCCATACCGAAATTGATCCGCCACCTGAAACTGCACCACAACTAGAATTTGAGAATTCTTCAAGGTCTAATCCTCCGAAGCCTACTCGACGATCTACCAGAGTATCTCGTACTCCTAATTTGTATGGCTTTTTCTCTACTTTATCCACCATTTCTGTTCCAACTTGTTACTCACAAGCTTCCAAGCATGAATGTTGGCAGAAAGCAATGGAGGAAGAACTTTTGGCTCTTAAAGAAAATAACACATGGGACATTGTTTCATATACGTCCAATTGGGTGCAAATGGGTTTATTCAATTAAACTTCATTTTGATGGAACTCTTCATCGTTACAAAGCTTGGTTGGTAGTTCTTGGTAATAGAAAAGAGTATGGTGTGGACTATGAAGAGACTTTTGCACCAGTAGAAAAAATGACTACGATGCGAACTATTATTGCCATTGCTGCTTTACAAAACGGGTCTCTTCATCAAATGGATGTCAAAAATGCTTTTCTCCATGGTGATCTTAAAGAAGATGTTTATATGAAACCTCCGCCTGGTTTGTTCTCATCACCTACATCAGATGTATGCAAGTTGAAGCGGTCTTTGTATGGATTAAAACAAGCCCCTAGGGCTTGGTTTGGCAAGTTCCTACTTTGCTACATTTTTCTTTTGAGCAGCGCAAATATGACTTATCTTTGTTTCTTCGAAAAACATCTACAGGTTGTGTTCTTCTTTTGGTATATGTAGATGACATTATTATCACAGGAATAGATTCTTCATTGATCACTAGCCTTCAACAACAACTTAAAGATTCTTTTCATATGAAAGATCTTGGTACTCTTACATATTTCTTGGGTTTGGAAGCTCATAATAATTCTTCAGGTGTGTTTCTAAACCAACACAAATATACTCGGGATCTGATTTCCTTGGCTGGTCTTCAAGATTCCTCCTCCATGGATATTCCATTGGAATTGAATGTGAAGTATCATCGTGAGGAAGGCTATTTTCTTCCTAATCCAACTATATTTCGACAATTAGTTGGGAGCCTAAATTACCTAACAATTACTCGGCCTTATATCTCTTTTATAGTTCAACAAGTTAGTCAATTTATGCAAGCTCCCTGTCATCTTCATTTGGTGGCTGTTCATCGCATCATTCGGTTTCTTCTAGGAACATCTACTCGTGGATTACTCTTTCCTAATGGTTCTCCTATTCGTCTTAATGCTTTTAGTGATTCTGATTGGGCGGGATGTCCTGATACTCATCGTTCAGTCACTGGTTGGTGCATGTTTCTTGGAGAATCATTGATATCGTGGAAGAGTAAGAAGCAAGATCGTGTGTCAAATCTTCAACAAAAGCTGAATATCGATTCATGTCTACTGCTTGCTCCGAGGTTGTATGGCTTCGTGGATTACTTGCTGAGATTGGATTTCCTCAATCTAATCCTACTCCTCTCCACGCTGACAATACAAGTGCTATCCAGATTGCTACTAGTCCAGTTTATCATGAGAGGACCAAACACATCAAAGTAGATTGTCATTATATACGAGAAGCTGTAAATAAAGGAGTCATTACTCTTCCGCACGTGTCCAGTGATCTTCAAATAGCTGATACATTTACAATATCCATGGCACGACAACGCCATCAGTTTCTAGTAGGCAAATTGATGCTTCTTGATCCACCAACATCAATTTGAGGCGGGATGTTAGCATGATGGACAACTCACAAATTATGACTTAATAGTGAATGATTGTATATATTAATGTAGCAATATAGTGTTGTAAATAAGTGTAATTATAGAGATTTGTTATAGTGATCATAGAGAATAAATATTGTGATATAATAGCAGATTTAGAGGGATTTGAATGGCAGATTTAGAGGGATAGAATAGCTGATCTTTAGGGATAAGAATGACGGATCTTTAGGTATGTGTAATCTGTAAACTCTCTATATAAAGGAAAGACTCACTTTGAGAGGCATTGAGAAGAAAATTGACAATAACAACCTAGGCCTAACTTCCAAGATTGTCTGTTTTGGCCAAACCATTAGGGCCTCGTAGTTTTGACCCCTTGGTGTAACCCAAAAGCGCCTTGACATTTAAACTTTTGATCTTGCCTTATATGACCCCTTACTTTCTTCTCCAATCTTGATAGAGGAATATCTTGAGGCAAGTTGCACAGTGAACCCCTTTTCGAGTTCAATAGCCAGCTGGTTTGTGGGATGATAAACTTCCAAATTTAGACCGTTTTGTCGAATTTTGCCTTTCATCCTTCACAAAGTCCATGCTAATTTAATCTATATTGTTTCAATTTTATTGGATGTCCAGTTTGTCACGACAACAAAAAGCAGGGCCATTATAGGCTTTCGACGACAACACTCTTATCGGACGAACCCCTATGCGATAACATTTGTCACTGGCAAACATATCAAAGGAACTAATAGTATGTTTGGCCAAGTTTCTATAATCAACTTATTTTGGAAAGTGTTTTTTCAAAAGTGCTTTTAAAAGAACTTTTGGTGAACAATTGTGTTTGACTACTCAATATAGAAAACACTTTTGAGCAACAATTAGTATATGACCAAGCTTTTAAAAAGTGTTTCTAAGTGTATTTTCTCAAAAGTGTTTCTAAAAAAGTACTTTTGGGGAAACTATTTTTTTAGCTTTTGAAAAACTTTTTCTTTTTGAGAAGGAGCTTTTGAAAAATAACTTTTGCTACTCCCAAAAGACATTTTCTACCAAAAGCTTTGGCCAAACACCTCACTTTTAAAATAAAATAAAATAAGCGTTTTAGCTTCACAAAGCCAAGCCAAATAGGTTATAAGTGGCCCAACATTATATTTACAAGTCCCGATGATGATCAGGATTGATAAATAAATCCCAAAAGAAGGACTCAATAGCATTACAATAGGTGCTGATTACTGTAGTAACAACCAAAAATAGAAATAAAGTATCAAACAAGGTCTCATGGAGCAATTAAGAGTTATCAAAAGTGGAATGCAACCCAACCAAAAAGAAAAAAAAACAAAATATAGGTATCAAGCGAAGGACTATGGAAGCTCACATTGTAGCTAAAGCTTGAGATGATCAACCACAAGGCTCGTTAGTACCTGACATGGAATTAGATCAAAGGTAATGGAGAAAGTCGACACAACATAGTAATTATCATGGATTACTTCTCATTTTCACAATATCCCACTTTGGTAGATGATGTTGTTACTTCTCACAATATGAGAGAAAACTTTAATCAACAAATCTTCATAAGTTGTTAAGGCCCCCAAGGCTTTGGTTTACGGGTAATAACGCTACACATAATGGCGGATTATGCACATGTCACGAGTTTGAGGAATGCAGATGAGCCATTTTTTGTGGATGGGAAACAAATGAATGTGTTAGAAACATCTCAAGAGTCCAGATTTATCATACGTTCTAGAGTAAGGAGTGAATTAACTTTTTAAATGTCTTATGTGATCAGCAACACACCAATAAAAATGATTCTACTGGACACAACTCCTAGACGTCCTATGACACAACATTAACGTAGTGTTCTAATACCGATTTTGTCACACCCAAAATCTAGAGGAACATGATTCAATGCCTTAAACTTACCATCAAGCGAACCATCCTTATATTATACTTAATCATTAACCATGCATGGATAGGAAAAACTTAAACATTTTAAGAATCCCATTCATAAAATGAGTTTGAGGAATGCAGATGAGCCATTTTTTTTGTGGATGGGAAACAAATGAATGTGTTAGAATCATCCCAAGAGTCCAGATTTATCGTACGATCTAGAGTAAGGAATGAATTAACTTTTTAAATGTCTTATGTGGTCAGCAACACACCAATAAAAATGATTCTACTGGACACAACTCCTAGACGTCCTATGACACAACATTAACCTAGTGTTCTAATACCGATTTTGTCACGCCCAAAATCTTGAGGAACATGATTCAATGCCTTAAACTTACCATCAAGCGAACCATCCTTATATTATACTTAATCATTAAGCATGCATGGATAGGAAAACCTTAAACATTTTAAGAATCCCATTCATAAAATTTGGCAACACTAATCTATACATGTGAAATATCATAAACATCACATTTTTGAAAAAGTAGGCATTCATACCTACTACGTGAGACTTTAATAGGTATGATAAACTTAAACAAAAACCTAAAACATCTATGGAGTCTTTATAACATGACAAATGAAATAATGTACTTACACGCGACTGAGAACATAAAATGGGGATCACCAAAAGTAGCAGATGAATCGAGGAAGATGACTATGCAAGTGGTAGCTTTGTCTGGGGTATAAACTTCGAGGTGGCCTTAATAGCCCAACATTTTTTTCAATTCATCAAGTCACATCATAAGTATTTGAAAAAAGTATTTGACTTAATTGGAAATTATAATATGCATAGCAAGTTCATGAAATTCATTTTGATCATAACATGCTTGAAATCATCATGATTTACTTTATATCATGTATAACATAGCTTTTAATATAATTCATAACATTGGGCATAGATAATGTATGTTTGCTTGTTCCCACAAATCATACATTATCATTTAAAGCATTTGAGACCTTTAAACAAGCATTTGGAGTGCATGAGCTTTGAGTAACATCTGAAGGAAGACTACATCTCAACATATCTTGAATGTCCCTTTAGCTAAATGTGAGCTCCAATGTGTTCCAACGAATTCAACAATGTCACTCTACATAATTGAACTCAGTACGGTTATTACATGTTTAGACTTTGGAGTAGTCCAATATTAATCCAACATCTAGCAACTATTGGCATCAAGCTATCCAATTCGACCAATTTAGGTTAAAGAACTCACTCATTCAACTTTCATACTTCCAATGGATTATAATCATCATTAGAATCATAAGGATTCATCAATTCTCAACTTCCAACAATCAACAAACTTCATAAATGCCCTTATCAATGCTTCTAAGTGGGAATTGACTGTATCGAGCCATACACCACTTCCTTGTAACTCAATCATGCTAATCAATGGTGGGGTTTAAGCTTGCTCTTGGATATTGAAAAAGAAGCTAATGGGTCTAATGGTGCGGAGGAAGGGAGCTGTAGGTAGGGAGGAATATGGGGGCAAGAGAGGTGTAGGGGGGAGACCAACAAACTTTATAAATGCCCTTATCAATGCTTTTAAGCGGGAATTGGCTGTATCGAGCCATACACCACTTCGTTGTAACTTAGTCATGCTAATCAATGTTGGGGGTTTAGAGCTTGCTCTTGGATATTGAAAAAGAAGCTTATGGGTCTAATGGTGCGGAGGAAGGGAGCTGTTGGTAGGGAGGAATATGGGGGCAAGGGAGGTGTAGGGGGGAGGGGTAAACTTGGTGGTGTATGAGGAGAGATTCCGGAGTAGGGAGAAGGCTGGTGGGATAAATAAGGGTGGGGGGAGAATAAAGTTGTTTATGGAAGTTAATGTCATTACATGGAATGCGAGGGATGAATGACCCTAATAAAAGGTCCATTATTAAGGCAGACGAGAGAACGAGGAGCAAATCTTTTGTGCCTCCTGGAAACTACAATGGAGGTCATAATGGACGTTATGCTGAGGAGTATTTGGAATATGGGAGGGGTGGGTGGGTGAAGTATGATCGGAAATCGGCTTCTAGGAGTCCGGGGGTATTATAATATTTTGGGATGATAGGAAATTGGAGGTTGTGGATGTGAGGAAGGGTGAGTTTATATTAGGAAATGGGAGGTTGTGGATATGAGAAAGGGTGAGTTTAAGTTAGCAGTTTGAGTTAAGAATTTGGGGGATGGCGGAGAGAGGGGCAGATTGTGACGGAGTGAGATGTCCTATGGGTTCTAGAAGGGGATTTTAATACGATAGGCTTTCAGAGGAAAGGGTGGGATGTAGGACGGTGTCTAGGGCAATGAAAGAGTTCATGGAGTTTATTGATAACTGTTGCTTTACTGATCTTCCCTTAACAATTGCAAACTTAGGATGGGCTAGTGTGAACAACTCTTCATCAAAGACTATGCTGGATAGATTTTTGATACCCATATATTGGGAGGAGAGAGTTCCGAATGTGTTGCAAGTAGCAATCCCTAGATTTATATCAGATCATTCTCCTATTATGCTAGATAGATGGAAGAAAGAGGAGTATGTGTGCTCCTTTCAGATTTGAGAACATGTAGCTCACGGTGATGGGTTTTGATGATAAAGTGAACGAGTGGTGGAAAGGCTATGATATAGCTGGCACACCTTTCTTCGGCTTGCGAGGAAGCTGAAATTGCTAAGAGGGGGACATAAGGGAATGGAACATGGAGGTGTTTGGGAGGGTAGTATTAAGATGATGGAGTTAATGAATGAGCTGGAGAGGTTGAAAAGGATAAACAAGCTAGAGGGGAGGGAGAGGGTTAGGAGCGAGGAGGTAAAGAGGGAATTAGCCTCTTTGGCCATCATGCAAGAGACTAGTTGGAGGCACAAATATAAGGCGTTTTGGTTAAAGGAAGGGGATTCTAATTCCAAATTCTTTCATTCCTTGATAGTCTTCCAGCATTGTTAAAAGAAAGCCAATCGGTCCCAGGACTTCATCTCCCGTACAACTCTCCACTGTATCCTTCACCTCTTCTTCTATAGCCCTTCCCATCCACTCCCTCATCTCCTCTCCAGTCTGATTGAAGTTTTCCCCCTGTATTTTGGGTCTCCAACTAACATCTTCCTTAAGCAAGCTTTTGTAAAACCCCACACAATAACAATGGTACCTCTCACTTTCCTCCCCTCAACCACCCTTCCATACACTTCTAGAGTCAAATGATCATTATGTATGAAATGTAAGGTTATACGGAACGATACCCTTGACCATGGGCGGCGTACTTAGTACTCTAAGTGGATGTATGCTTTCCCACGATGGAAGTGTTTTCCCATAATGGACGTACAAGTGTGGATTGTTATTTAGGTCACATGCACGTCACGTGTGACCATGTTTTGATTCACTAGTGGTCTCTCCATTGTACTGTATCTACTGTGGCACTTAATTATGTGTTTCTCTGATAATGTTTTGAAAAGATGATGACATGAATTCACTTAAGTATGAGGGGCATGTCATATGATATGTTACATTGCATTACTTTACCACTTATGATATTTCTTTCATTAAAGGCTTTTCCCATCTTTTTAGAAATAGTTTGTAGTACTTATTGGGTTGTGTAGATTTGCTCCCTTATCATGGATGTACAGATTCCACACCAGGTACTTTCGAACCCTCTAGTTGATCATCACCTGCTTTAGCTATAATGGTGAGTCTCCACAGTTCTTCTGTGGTGGTCTGATACTTCATTTTTTTTCTTTCTTTTGGTTGGATAGCATCCAACTACTGGTTACTCCTAAATGCTCCATGAGATCCTGTGGGTGGTGTATTTAGGATTTTTGGCCTGTATTATAGATGTCATCCCTTGTCAGGACCTATGGTTGTAGTATAGGGCTTTAAGAGAGCGGCCGACTGAGCTTCAGTCCCCTGGAATGGTGGGGTGCCAGAGTGGGAGAGCCCCGTTGCGCCAAAACATTGTTGGACCACAAGACAATGAATAGTGTGAGACCCAAATGGCTGGATCAAGAGCGGACAATACCTAGGCAGTTGGGCCTGGGCCTTTTCATGGATAGTGTTGTGTGTATGTATCAGTTCTTTCAGTGGGTTTGGTTATTAGTTAAATCTGCATTAGTTCCAACAGTTTATAGGTCATTAGAGATTACTTCCCTTAATGTGATGTTGTCTCTACCTCATCTCTTTTTATCACAATCAATCATCATATTGTCACACTTATGGACAAAATGATTTTAGAGGATATGGGAAAATTATATCATGCAATCCTCTTTTATTTTATTCATTTAGTCATGATAAATATATGTCAAACATCCAAATGTGGAAACATTCTTCTTGTATATGCATTGGGTTTTAGGACTAAATGTTTACTTACATATAATTGTGTCATTACTACAGCTTGTGTACTTTAGGTTTCTTTTTTCATAACCTCCTTTTCCTTTATTTTTTTTGTCCGTCCGTAAATTGGAATTGGTTAGATAGGACCAGACTAATGGTTTTGATATCTTTCTTAGCTTCAATTTGTAGCCAAACATCAGTTTCCCCTCTGATTTTTCACCTTTTTGTGTGAATTTCATCTCTGCCATTTCTCAGCCAAAGGCACCTAAGAAGGTAGAAATATGCATTACTGAAACTAAAACATTGTGTCACTCATCAACAGAACAACCTAAACCTTTCCTCCCCCAAATTCTCGCTTGCCTCTGGGAAAGAGTTTTATAAAGGAAATGTGGGAGTGTGGGTGGAGGTGAAAACTTGAGAATAGAGGTATTAGCACTTGGCAATGGCAAGGGCCTCACGTCTATACATTGCATTTCCTGCAGGTGGTGAGTTATCCTTGTTTGTGGTGCTGAATATCTATCTAGTTATTATTTTTTGAGGGAGCAGTGTCTATTAGTTTTCCTTCTAAAAATATTATTATTATTCTGAAAGACCTACTGCCTTATCTAGGTTTGGATTTAACTGGATACCTAATTCAAGCATTTAACTTCACAGGCATCCATTTGACTCTTCTAAATGGGGACGAATCTGTTGGTTTCTCACTAAGGAAGGTATCATGGACCAAAAGCAAGTAGTTGAGCCTGTGGAGGCAACAAAAGATGATCTGCTAGTGGTAGCAACTTCTACTGGTTAATAGCAGCATAGTCATTTATTGAGTTATTAAATCCTTTTGTTTTGTTTTTCGAACAGTTGGTTGAGTCAATTTGAAACATTCTCTTTCACTTTATCTCCCTTGAGCACATTCATGTAATATGCATGCTTGCACCTTTGTGGGCTATTTTGATCAACTTAATGAACTGACATTTTCTGAGGAACACGGTATCATAACCTTTGGTATCTAAGTTATAATCACCTCCATTCAACTAAACCTAGATACCATCATATATGATATTCTGATCCCATCCACCAGTTACTTGAGTTCACATAATCTAAGTTTTGAGGATCACTATTCTGAATAATTACTTTGGAAACCTTGTTATGCATATTGTCTACTACCATTTTTAAGGCATCTCATTTTCCTATGTTTGAGTCCATAATGCCGAGGTCAATTTGCAATTTTGGTAAGGTGATGATACCATATGTCAATACATCTAGTTCTATTTTCTTATATATTTGCAATCTTTTGTTATCAAAACAGAATGTTGTTGCTCTTTAATCTGATCTAGATGCTGTCACCAATAATACCTGAGCCTTGTGCTGCAATTTGTAGTCAAGTATGAGGCTCCTCATTGCTTATATCTGAGTTCATCAATGTTGAGGTCCATTTGCAATCTCATTACGGTTGTTTACAACACATCCACTTATACTTTTCTTGCATGTACAGAATTTACTAGTCACTTCAGGATACTCTTGGTCTTTTTCCAATCTAGGTGCTGTAACTCTACCTATCTGTCAACTATAGTCGGTGGGACTAGCATTGACACTGACTGTCCTTGTACCGGGCAATAGGGGTGTACATGGACTGGGTTGGTTTGTATTTTTCAAGTACCAAATCAAACCATATGTGTCAGGTTTTTAAATCTATAAACCAAACCAATAAAACTCGGGTTTTTCAACCTCGGGTTTCTTTGGATTTTTTTGGATTTCTCGGATTTTCGGTTTTTTTTGGGTTTTTCCGGTGAAGTATTGATACAAACATATAATTAGTTTGTGCTTCAAATATTTCTTTAGTTCTACCAAAATATAACTATCTAAGGTGTTCCTTTAGAAAATAACACAAAATATGATATGAGTGACGACATTAAATTATTCAACAAAAAATAATAATGAAATTGCATAAAACAAATATTGCAAATGAATTAGTCAAAATGAAACTGATCATAATTTAAAAGTACTAAATCATGCTAATATAAGTGTAATACGTATTAATTACAAGACTAAGCATTAAAGATAAACTAAATTAGGTTATGTAATTTATATAATTTTCTAAACCAATGTAAAACTAAAGAACAAATATTCAATATTATTGTCATTTTTAGTGTTGAATTGATTTTCTTTTATGTTAGCATTGGTATTGATTTGATTTCGATTTGAGATTTATTAGAGTTACTAATATCTATGGACTATAACCTTTATTGGATCATTCAAAATTCCAAGTCAAACTTGAAATAATATGTTCAAAGATAAAAACTATGAAAAAGTATAAGAAATATTTATGGATTATATTAAAGTAAATACTTTTATATATAAAATAAGTTTAAAAAATTATATATATATATATAGTCGGGTTGGTTTGGTCTCGGTTTAATTTTTAAAGTTAAAACCAAATCAACCCAAATATAGTTGGATTTATTTTTCCAATACCAAGTCAAGTCAAACCAAATCACTAGTTGTTTTTTTTCCGGTTTGACTTGGTTTGCGGTTTGGTGCGGTTTTTGATTTGATTTTAGGTTTGGTTTTGTTCACCACTACCTGGCAATGTTGATGGAATACTGATGTTGGGTTCTAGAATGATATGTGAATGGAAAATGGAGGGAAAGTGAAAATGTAAAGTCACTTTTCGAAAGAAGCAATTCTCCCATATTGGTGGATCAAGTGCTTAAATATAGAAGCACTCCTTCATGCTCTTAAAAGGTGAGAAGAAGACGAGTCTTGCGCCATCATCGCTCGCTCGACTTCGACTTTGAAACATGATCGATTGAGAGATTATTTTTGGACGAAAAATTCTGATCCAATATTTTTCCTCACATGCTAGGTGCACTGTTTGCATCGGCAGAGCGCCAGTTGGAGAGATGCATCTCTTCAACACATTGCTTTGTATTGGCGCTTGAAGGGCGGTGAACAATTTTGTATCAGCGGTCGCCGATGCAACGCTAGTACGAATCAGTGTTACTATTTTTTTTGAAGCAGTTTTTGATGGCTATAAATATCTGATTCTTTTTCAAACATTAAAATACGAAATAGTTCACACCAAGTACTAAAATTTGAAGTTAAAATTCCTCCTTGACAAACTTCAAGTGTGATTTACTCCCGTTGAGTGAGTTCGAGATTCAACAAATTTGAGGTACCACTATTCGGCTGAAGTGAATCATTTTATCTTGGGATGATATATTCCATAACCTTGGTCTTCAGAGCCTTCAACTTGGCCTATTATTTTGACACATACTCGCTAGTAACTAAGATTACATCCATTCTGATTCTTATTGCACTAGCTGCGGTATATGGTCTTGAAATTCATTAAATGGATGTGAAAACAACTTTCTTAAATGGAGAGTTGGAAGAAGAAATTTACATGGAGCAACTCGAGGGTTTGGTGGTTCCTGGTAAAGAAAAGAAAGTGTGCAAACTTGTTAAGTCACTTTATGGACTAAAACAAACATTCAAATAGTGGTATGCAAAGTTTGACCAAATATGTTGGCAAATGGATTTAAGATTAATGAGTGTGTTAAATGTATTTACATTAAAGACACTCCAAATCACAAGGTCATTGTTTGTTTGTATGTTGATGACATGTTGATCATCAGTACGAACATTTTTGATATAAATGCTACTAAGCGTATGCTAGAAAGCAAATTTGATATGAAAGACCTCGGAGTTGCTGATGTGATCTTAGGTATAAGAATCCTTAGAACTTCACAAGATTTAGCAATATCACAGTCTTATTACATTGAAAAGGTACTTGACAAGTTCAAGTATTTGGATTTCAATATTGGCAAGACTCTAATAGATGTGAACTTTGCACTTCAAAAATGAAGGTGAAAGTGACTCACAATTGGATTATGCAAGGGTAAAAGTTTGGTGTAAGTCGTGAATTGTACGCAACTAGATATATGAGTCGGTTCATGAATAATCTCAATCAAACTCATCGAATGGCTATGGAAAGAGTTTTGGGGTATTTAAAACATACTCAAAACTATGCTTTGCATTACAACAAATATCCAACGGTATTTGGAGGATATAGTGATACAAATTGGATCACTGGTCAAATAAAAAAAAAATTCACGAGTGGGTATATGTGTTTACTCTTGGTGGAGGAGCAGTCTTCTGAAAATCTTTCAAACAGACATGTATCGCTCGCTCTACAATGGAATCTGTGTTTATTGCTCTAGACAAGATTGGTGAAGATGATGAATGAATTCGAAATTTCTTGGAAGATATTCCTTTTTGGCCCAAACCGTTGGCACCAGTATGCATACATTGTGATAGTCAAGCGCCAATAGGTATGGCAGGGAGCATGATGTATAATGGAAAGTCATGTCATATTAGACAGAGACATAAAACCGTTAGAGAACTACTCTTTAGTGAAATTATCACAATTGACTACGTGAAGTCAAAGGATAATGTGTCGAATTCACTTACAAAAAGCCTAATTAGAGAGGAAGTTGAGAGATCATTCCCGGGCTAAGGCCTAGGACAAGTCATCTCAATGGTAACTCTACTTAGCAGACTGGAGTCCAAGAGCTAGGTTCAAAGAGATCAAACAAAGTTGTGATTGATGGTTCAACATTATCAAAAACTCAATCCATTCTCATGATGAAGACAATGTTTAGGAAACAAGGATAAAGCTTCAGGTTTGTAGCTTTTTGATGATTTCTAAGATTGGCAGATATGATCAAATAGTTTATCTAAAGGATTAAACGTTTAGAAGTCACTTATGTGAGTGTGAAGTGTAAGCCGTTCCAAGGAGAATTATGGTGGCGGCCGATTCTCGATGCACTCATGAAACCAGGCAGTGTTCATGGTTGAAACGAACAAAATCGTGAGAACCATAAACAGTTAAAGGTTAATTGTGTGGCTTGTATTGTCTAGGTGTACAACAAAGTTCGATGGTTTAAAGATATCGCATCTATGATTAACCAAGTGCATCCAATATGAGCTCAGGAAAGCCTACTTATCTAGATGCAATTAACACTTACTTGTAAATCACGCACTTGTCCGCATGGTTTAATCTTATAGCCATTCCCCTTTTGTGTGGGGGATTGTGGGATTCTAGTAGTGAAATCTGAATGAAAAATAGAGGAAATGTGAAAATGTAAAGTCACTTTTGGAGAGAAGCAATTCTGCCATATTGGTGGAAGAAAGAAATTTTCAAGTGCTTAAATAAAAAAGCTCTTCTTCATGCTTTTAAAGGGTTGATAAGAAGACAAGCCTCGCTCGGCTTTGGCTTTGGTAAATGATCGATTGAGATATTATTTTTGGACAAAACATTTTGACCAAATATTTTTCCTCAGATGCAAGATGCACTGTTTGCATCGGCAAAACGCCGGTTGAAGAGATGCATCTCTTCAACACACTGGTTTGTGCCGGTGCTAGAAGGGTGGTGTACAATTTTGTATCGGTGGTCCCCGATGCAACACCGGTATGAATCGGTGTTACGTTTTCGAAACCACTGGGTCTTTTCTGAAGCAGTTTTTGATGGCTATCAATATTTGATTCTTCCTAACATATTAAAATATGAAATGGTACATACCAAGTACTAAAATTTTGAAGTTAAAACTCCTCCTTGAAAAAATTCAAGTGTGATTTACTCCCGTTGAGTGAGTTCGAGATTCACTTTGAGGTACCACTATTCGGCTAAAGTGAATAATTTTATCGTGGGAGGATATCTTCCATAATCTTGAGTACTTGAGGGGAATAATTTTCTTAAGGACACACTGTGAATTTAGTGGAATTGATTCTAATTCTTCTTCATCTCTTTCTTGTTAGTTTATTGATTTTCAAAAATAGTTTGAATACAGATATTTTTTATATATAACCCAGAAATAACAACCAATACATTTCTGGTGTAGGTGCATTCTGAATCATACCTGAAAAGTTTGAACAGCAGCTTGAATGTCTCCATGATTGTTGAGGTAAGAGTCAGAATTGATGTTTGCTGCTGTTGCTGTAGGCGCATAATCGTACCTGTTTTTACGCATTAAGAGTTGGTTTTCTCGTTTCCATACTCTTAATTATCTCACGACTAGACCTTTTAGGTACCTCCTCTTGCGATGGTTCCTAATTGCCTTGTGCAAAAGAAAGTGCTTCACCCATTCCGCAAGCAGGTGAATTTAGTCATTTGCAGATCATTTTCTATTTTCTTATACTCTGGTTCAGATTTTGTTGATAATTCTCTGAAGGTGGGAGGAACAATTTTGGCTGCAAAGCTTGCAAAAGAACGGGGATGGGCTATTAATGTTGGTGGTGGATTTCATCATTGCTCATCGGAGAAAGGAGGCGGTTTTTGTGTTTATGCTGATATATCTCTTTGTATACATTTTGCATTTGTTCGTTTAAATATTTCAAGGTACATCGAATGGTAATTCATGTTTAATGTGTGGCTATGTACAGTTGAAGGTCATGTCATCCCAATGAAATCAATAATGAACTTTTTTCTTGTAGAGTTATGATAATTGACCTTGATGCACACCAAGGAAACGGCCATGAGGTGGACTTCTCTGAGGACAGTATGTTTCTCATCATTCATCTTGTATTTTGTGTGCCATTTTAATATTATTTATTGGTGTTGGTTGGATGTGTGCAGGAAAAGTATTTATCCTTGATATGTACAATCCCGGAGTTTATCCACTTGTGAGTTCCCATTTTGAATAATCTGCTGCATCTTGAATGAACAGTTACTTTCCTCTCCTTTCTGATTCTCTTTCAATTGCACTGATAGCATCAAAAGGTAGCAGTGTCTGATCAGATCTGTTGTGAATCTATTTCATTTCTTGTAGGATTTCGAAGCCAGGCGTTACATTGATCTAGGAGTTGAAGTTAAGGTTAGATCAAGTTTATGAAACAGGTTATTTCTTTACTCGAACTACGCTGACATCTGTGGCTTACTAACTTTGGCAGAGTGGGACTGCGACAGATGAATACTTGACTAAGCTAGATCATGCACTTGAGGTGTGTAATTGGACTTTTTGTCATCACTTTTTTTTAAAAAAAATAATTAGTACTGTTGTATTCTTCAGCGTTAAGGAATGCTGGCCACCTCTAAAAAATTACAAGGTAGTGAGGTTAGACTCAAAGATTTACAGAGCACCTAAGAAATCTACCAGCTCATCTACTTCCTCTATACAGTTTCCTTTGTACCAAGAGAATAAAGACACTCAACAGTTCCATTTCACATCATGTATGGACTTGATCTTGTCTTCAAAACATCTTCCATTTCTTTCTTTCCATACTATCCACCATATACATGAAGGAATTATCCTCCATTTTTCTTTTCATCCAGCAGCTCATCAAGTCAGCAGTATGCTCAGGCACTGTCCACTCAGTCTTTGTGAGGCTGAGGAACAGGTTCCATAGTTGTGAAGTAAACTTGCGATATAAAAAAAGATGGTTGTTCGTCTCCCCAGTCTCATTGCACAAAAAACATCTTGTCACTACTTTCTCCCCTTCTTCTGTGGAACCTCATGTGTCAGGCATGCTCTCTTCACCACTAGCCAAGTGAAGTATTTAACCTTGGTGGGAGCCATGCTCTTCCAGATTCTTGAGCACTCACCTTGCATCACACTATGGTCCCTCTTGTACATTTATTCACAGAGAAAATGCCATCCCCTGAAAGATTACATCTCGGTGTATCAGATTGCATAGTGGTGCCGGGGAAATTCTCCACTTCACTCAAAAAAGTTGTCACCCTATCAACCTTCCAGTCATTTAGATGCCTTCTAAAATTCAGATTCCACCCTTGGTTTGACCAGCTCTCAGCAATGGTTGCTTCAGGATTACTACTTAGCATCACAAGATCAGGATAAACTTCCTGTAAAGGATCTTGCCCTATCCAAATATCCTTCCAGAACAGGGTATTGGTGCCATCTCCAACCCTGATTCTGGAGTTCCCCTATAGCTTTGGCCATAATGATTTGATAGTCCTCCAAACCCCCATCCCATAAGTGCAAATCACCTCATTGCAGCACCATGGACTAGATTGGCCAAACTTGTGGGAAGTGACCTCCTTCCATAGAGTAGATTCTCTGCACTAAATCTCCATAACCATTTCAACAGTAGACTATTATTCTGGATCCTCACCTTTGCTCTGTTGTACTACCTCCCATTTTACCAGATTATATCCTCCTCCAACCCCCTCCTTGTTGCCTTTCCATAGGAAGTCTCTCCTCAATTTGTTTAGATTCTTAATCACACTTGCAGGTATAGGAAATAGAGACATCTCATAGGTAACTCGTTACACTTGCGAAACTTTGTTGTTCCCATGTGCTGGTGACCTGTCCAAGCATGTATAGCATAAACATGTCTAGCATAAATTGGTTACTGTTTAGTTTTAAGTCATCATGGGAACTCAGTTAATTTTATTGCTTGGTCTAAATGAGAAGGATTTTCCAAGGATCAGTGAAGCTGAAATATTTGTTTTTTCATGTATGTAGCTGTAAAATGATCGATGGATTTTCTCTGGTGCTAATCTAGAAAGTGATGCAACTGCAACTTTTTAACTTTATTTAGACTCAAGTCCTCTATTTTGTGTTTAGTACATCTTATGACATAAAAGCGATATTTGTTTTGGTTAATGGAAATGTTTAATTTCATCCTATCATTGCAGAAGTTCCATATGTTCATTTGTTAGATGGCTACAGCTAGGACTACTGCAAATAGTTCACTAGTGAAGTTGCAGATTATTATGTCAACATTGCCACTAATACCTTAATTTGTTTTGGTGATTTCATTGTGTGAGGAACTAATGTTCCTTGGTTCTGACCATTGCTCTTGGCACAAATTCTACAATCCAGTCTTAGAAAACCACGACAATTTTCTATGAATTAATTCTGCAATATCTAGTGTTAATGAGATCGCCTAAAACTCTCTAGGAAGAATGCTTGTGTGGTGTAGCTCTTTGCTTTTTGGTTGAGATGGAGTCGGAGGAACAAAGAAACCCTTAAAGGTTTCGACAAGTGCATCAAGAAGAGTCAAAAGCTCCCTTATGAACTGTGTACAGTTATATTTTTGGTGTAAAAGAAAGATATGTATAAGAGAGCCTTGTAAGAACAAGGCTATCCTTGTGGCAGCCTTGTAAGAACAAGGCTATCCTTTTGTTTTAATCTACATCGCGAATATGGTGTCTCCCTACCTAGAATTTTTAGGAGCCTTGTGGCAGCCTTGTAAGGACAAGGCTATCCTTTTGTTTTAATCTTCATCGCGAATATGGTGTCTAGCATTTCCTTACCTATGAATACACTGTCACTATTCTGTGAAAAGCTCATTTTTGTTCCTATAATACTCTTAGGAAAGATATTCCCTTTTGTGGAGTGGGATGAATATCTTTGGAGCTTTAACATAAAACCATACTTCTGTAAAGTGCGTGCTTCTTTGTTGTAACGGAATCATTTGGCATACATTTGTCATAAAAGCATTGACGCCTCTGTCTTCTGATTCTTCTTAAAGATTCAAGATAGAAACGATGAAATCTATTCTGTCTTTTACAATGCGCAGATGCGCTTTTTAAATACATTCGAAGACCAACAATAACTCCTATATTATAGGAGGAGTATTCCTAGTGGACTCTTAATAATATACGTGCAATACTAATCCTATGAGCAGACGGTAACTAACTAACAACTACAACTGACTGTGCACAATTACAGGGAAGATGCGCCAATACACCCCCTCAAGTTGAAGGTGAAATCAACAACCTTATACTTGGGAAGATGTCTGTGAAAGAGCAGACGACACAAAGGCTTTGTAAGTGTGTCTGCAAGCTGATCCGCAGCATGTGGCACACCTGGTTTTGCTGCACTTGATCTCTAACGAAGTGAAAATCAACTTCAATGTGCTTCGTCCCGCTATGCAAGACAGGATTTTGACATAGATAAGTGGCACCAACATTATCACAATAGATTATTGGTGGTTTAGGCAGCTTGTTAGGAATTTGCTTTTGACCTGCAGTTAACTTATTTTTATTGCCTTAGTATTAAATAAGACTTAGTCAATTAGTTGTTAGCTATCTATTCCTATTATTTAGGAGCTAGTTAGTGATTAAGTGAAGTGCAGGTCGTGGGTTTACTGTTTTTTTTTTATTCTAGGTCTCATAAATGTAACCAGTAGTTATCAATCTTGTTCTTCTGCTGATATTGTTTTCACTTCTCTACTTTTTAATATCTTGTTCTTATGAAATTTACCAACAAATTGGTATCCAGAGCTTTTTTTTCTTGCGGGATCTGTGAGTATTTCGGTGAGTGAGTGTTTCAAGTGACTCCAGCACCACAACCAGAAACAGCAAAAGATCAAACATGGAAGAAAGTTGAAGTTTCTCGGCAATGGCACCTCCTGTCTTTAATGGTGAAAATTTTCACATGTGGGCAGTGCGGATGGAACCTTATCTCAAAGCTTTAGATCTTTGGGAGGCAATTGAAGAAGATTATGAAGTTCTTCCACTACCCGGAAACCCAACAATGGCTCAAATCAAAAATCACAAGGACAAAAAAACCAGAAAATCTAAGGCAAAGACGTGTCTTTTTTCAGCAGTCTCTTCAACGATTTTCACTCATATTATGTCTCTAAAATCAGCAAAAGACATCTGGGATTATCTCAAGGCAGAATATGAAGGAGATGATCGTATCAAAGGTATGCAAGTGCTGAATCTCATTAGAGACTTTGAGTTACAGAAGATGAACGAATCGGAAACCATCAAAGAATACTCTGACAGGCTTATGAACATAGCAAACAGAGTAAGATTACTTGGTTCTGAGTTTAAAGACTCACGTATTGTTGAAAAGATTCTGGTCACTGTTCCTGAAAGATTTGAAGCCACCATTACCACTTTGGAGAACACCAAGGATCTGTCAAAAATTACTTTGGCGGAATTATTGAATTCCTTGCAGGCTCAAGAACAAAGAAGGGTTATGAGAGAAGATGGAATTAGAGAGGGAGCACTGGCGGCCAAACATGAAGATAGTGGAAGATACAAAAAGAAAAACAATAAGAAGAACCAGCCAACACACGGACAAGGAGCTCGCTACAACAACAAAAGCAAAGCAGGTAGCTTCAAAGGAAACTATCCACCTTGTAAGCATTGTGGAAAGAATGGACACGCGCCGTGTAAGTGTTGGAAAAGGACGGATGCTAAGTGAAGTAAGTGCAACCAACTCGGGCACAAAGCAATTATCTGCAAGAATAAATTGCAGCAGCATGACGCAGATGCCCAGGTTGTTGATGAACCGGAAGAGGATCAACTCTTTGTGGCATCGTGTTTTGCAAGCAACGTTTCAACAGAGGCTTGGCTGATTGATAGCGGATGCACAAACCATATGACTCATGACAAAGAGCTCTTTAAAGACTTGAAAGCCTGCCAGAATTACTAAAGTCAGAATAGGTCGTGGCGGTTATATTCCAGTAAAAGGAATGGGAACCATTACAATTGAAACACAATCAGGCACTAAAGCAATTTCTGACGTTCTTTATGTACCAGATTTAGACCAGAACTTGTTAAGTGTTGGTCAATTGTTAGAAAAAGGTTTCAAATTGTATTTCGAAGATAAACATTGCTTGATCAAGGAAGCCTCAGGACATGACTTATTTAAAGTCAAAATGAGAGGCAAAAGTTTCTCATTAAATCCACTGGAGGAAGAACAAGTTGTGTAGAACTTCTTTTGAAAGTGCCTTTATTTGGACAACTGTAGGATTGCAAAGCATTGTAAGTTTTTTTCTTCCATCATAACAACAACTATGACATAGGTTATAAAATATGATTTTATTTTCACGAACCAAATCGGATAGTTTTTGTTTGTGAAACTTTTTTTGGGCATTCAAAGAGAGACTGTTGTTTGACATCGATATTTGTTGAAAATAGCCCTATGCTTTGAAAATAAGCACGGGTTGAAAATGGTAGCGCTGACGGGTTAAAATGGATAGCCCTTACGGGTTAAATGGATAGCCCTTACGGGTTAAAAAGGTATCCCTTACGGGTTAAAAAGGTATCCCTTACGAGTTAAAAATGGTATGGTAGTTCTTTGAAAGAACTCGCAGATCCCGTAAGATCAATAAAGCTCTGATACCACTGTTGGTTTTTTCAAAAGATAGGGCAACAAAAAAGGGTTAAAATGACTCTCTTTGGATTAAAATGTCTTTCAAATACTTTCAATAATTTTATTAAAATGTCTTTCAAATACTTTCAATAATTTTATTAAGCTTTAAATAACCAACATAAAACACATAATCTGCATAATTTGAAATTTAAGACAACCTAAAATATCTCAATGACTCAAACAACTAAACTAAGTTCAAAATTCAAATTCATCTTAAACTAAACAACCTATTTTACTAAAAACTACTGCAGTAACTAAAAGCAAATTCAACAATAATAAATGTGCAATACTAATCCTATGAGCAGTAGGTAACTAACTAACAACTACACACAATTACTGGAAAGATGCACCAATACTTCTATGCGTCTTTTATTTGTCAGTAACATTCAGACGCATTTAAAAGATACTTTTTCTTTCCTATTGAGATGAGAATGTTGAGATGGATGTGTGGGCATACCAGGAGTGATAGAATTAGAAATGAGGCTATTCGGGACAAGGTAGGAGTGGCCTCAGTGGAAGACAAGATGCGGAAAATGCGACTGAGATGGTTTGGATATGTGAAGATGAGAGACACAGATGCCCCATTGCGGAGGTGTGAGAGGGTTGGCCATGGATGGTTTTAGAAGAGGTAGGGGTAGGTCGAAGAAATATTGGGGAGAGGTGATTAGACAGGACATGGTGCAGTTACAGCTTAACGAGGACATGACCTTAGATATGAGGGTGTGGAGGACCCATATTAGGGTAGAAGGCTAGTACATAGTCTCGTTATTCTTCCGTATTAGTAGGTGCATTAGAGCACTATAATTTCTTGTGCTCTGACTTCTGTTATTATCTCTCTATTACTTTCTGTACTTTGATTATCCTATTTTATTTGTGTCGCTTTCGTGTCGCTCTCGTTATTTGCCTTATTCGTTATTTGCCTTTTCTTATAGCTTTGAACTTCTTAGCCTTATCTGACCTCTTTTTATGCTTCTTTTGAGCCGAGGGTCTCCCGGAAACAGCCGTCCTATCTTGGCAGGAGTAAGGTCTACGTACACTTTACCCTCTCCAAACCCACGTTGTGGGATTTCACTGGGTTGTTGTTGTTGTTGTTGTATTGAGTTCTCCCTTGTTGTGTTGAGTTACTTTTGTATACCTGACTGATTGTTATCCTAATGGACTTCCAGGTTGCAGAGAAGAAATTTGATCCCGATTTAGTTGTTTATAATGCTGGTACTGATATCTTGGATGGGGATCCACTTGGCAGGTTGAAGGTAAGATCCACCAATGGGAAACAAGCTATATGTTGCTTGCCTGTCTGTCGTTTACAGAAGGTCATGCTTCTTTTTGTGGCAAGCCATATAGCAGATGGAATCATGGATTTTTTAATTATTACAAGCTTATAAAATCTTTTATATTTTTTATACTGCTAACTGGAAGAGTTTTCATAACAACCAAATAATCATAAATTTTGGGATGTAGAATGTAATCTTTTTTTCCTTTAAATCAAAATATAAAAGGATCAACTACATGTTTTCCTCTTGAAAGTGAGGGTGAAGATACGAGATATCCCAATTCTGCTCCAAGCATAAGATACAATTGAGAACTGAATTGTGGAACATACATGCAGTAGACATATTACATTCGTTCCAGCTAGTTTTACCCGATATCATTGCTGGACATGTAATTTCGAATATTAGATCGACTTTTATACAAGTGGTTGGAGGAAAATAGTTAAGTAATTGGTGAAAATAAGCTTGGTGAAGAAGTCATAACATTGATGTTTATATTTGATTAGTTAAATGATTTGGATTCTTGATACTTGTGAGAATTGTAATAAACAGAATTATTAAATGGTGGTAAACATTTCAGTATGTCTCACATAATAGAAAATGTTATCATATAAAGTATGATTGATATTTTCTTTGGTCTAAAGGATTTGTCTTTGAATTTTATGAGAACTTAGTCACAGAAAGGTGAAATATCGAAGTACCTCATAAAATTTTGACAAAATTTTCTCTCCTAAATTTGAAATACTCCCAGGCACGACTTTCTAGGTGTATCCTCTAGGGTCCCTCCGGGCCTTTGGACAACCATCTCCGGTGGTATTCCACCATTGGAGACGGCCTTCTTTCTCTTTCTTCTCTTCTGCTATACCTTTTCTTCACTCATGGAGAATTGTATTTACTTCAGATTGGGGGGTGGGGGGGTGGCCCGGGGGGAGGGGGGGAATCTTACGATATAACAAAGACAATGTTCTGAACTTGTTCGAATGGGTGGAAAGATCTTTGATCATAAAGGGATCTCTATTATGGCTCAACAAAAGGCTATGTGAGGCATCAAAAATAAGGGGGTAAAATTTAAAAACTTAGAAATGCAGAGATATTGCTACCTTTTTATACTTTTCTCTAAAGTTCAGTAAATACGGAGATAAAAACTAGGATGAAAACGAGATGATAATGAAACTTTACTGCTTAAATAAAGTGCAAAGATTTTAAACACTGCATTAACCAATAACTACGTCCGTATGGAGTGGACAAATCTCCAGATACAAAGATAATGATAATATATTTCTTCTATTGAATTCTCCTAGATACATATATTTATACTAAACATAAAGATAACTCCTAACACATAGAAACAGTTGCTGCTGTAGATAATTTCTGCTTATAACTACTATAGATAACTACTGCTTATATATTCTTTTAAAACAAAGAAACCAAGATTATCTCCATATGCTTGTCTAGAGTTTCTTCTAGAGTAAGTCCATAAAGGAGGAGTCGTATCATATGGTAGATTCATCTCAATAATTGCAGTAAATGGAGTGACCATATCTGTCATCATTTTGCCTCAAAACAGCTTTAGTGGGGTGGAGGGAGCTTACAACAAAAATTGAAGGGTTCATTAACAAGGAAGCAGCTACAAAGATTACATTTAATGCTGAAGCGATCACTGCAGCTAAATACACCGAAGGGGAAGGGAGCTATAAGGAAGCTTTACACAGAAACAGATAGTCAGATAGTCACAAAAGGAACATAAGACACAGTGGGGAGAGCTTCCTCTGAAGTTTGCAACTCTTAAGGGTGGAAATGAGCTACTCTGCTGGTGTTTGGTGGGCAGTTTTCCTGATTGCGACGAGATCTCTACCCGTAACGACGTAAGGAGATGGCCTCAACAAGCATGGAAAGCGGTACGCAATCTCAATTTGAATGGAATACAATTCCTTTTTGAATTTCAATCAGGAGAGATTGCTGAACACATCCTGAGAGGTGAATGGAAGAGACAAGGCAGAAGACTGAAGCTTGAATGGTGGTCACCAACTTCAGGGGCATATCCGACCCATGTTAAATTCGACTGGTTCCGGATACGAGCTGAGCCTTAGGGCTCCCACTACAACTCTGGTCAACCCAAGTGATGAGGAAAATAAGGGACAAGTGTGGCGGATGCATAGAGACGGAGGGAGAGATGATGCTCAGAAATCACATGAGATGGGCTCGAATCAAGGTCAAGGGACCTCTCGAGGAGATCCCACACTTCGGGGAGGTCGCCAGAGACAACAGGGTGTTCTCTTTACCCATCTGGGTAGAAGCGCCGGTGAGATACAGAAGGGTTGAGGATGACGAGCAGGACATCCAAGGTGAAAGTGCTAGAGGAAGAAAGAAGATGACAACCTGGGTTGTAGCCTAAAAGAAAAGGAAACAAGGCACATAAGAGGAAATAAAGCTTGGGGGAAATATCCTTTGGATATTGAGGGTCCTAATGAGGAAGACACGGCGATAAAAGGGGGGAGTAGGACGCGGGACCACAGGGATGGGGTCAAAGGGGACACCTAGCAACAATGGGCTAAAAATCCTTATATTTAAGGGAAAACTACACAAAATAGATCCAATTATGAAACTATTTACCCAAATTGGACCCAACCCAAACTATTTACCCTTAATGGAATCATGACCCAAACTGTTTACCCTCTTACTCCACTTCCACTTTCTCCATTCTTATTTCGCACATGACGTCAGTATGACGTCATCATCATTACTATGAATTAATCATCTGTAATACTCCATTGGTATATTGATACTATATCGGTATCATGTAGGAATGAGCTTAATTCTTTGTGATACTCCGTTGGTATATTGATACCCTATCGGTATCATATAGGATTGGACCCTTTTTACAAAAAATAAAAATGAAATAATTAAGAGAAATTATTAAAGTCAAAATCCTATTTATTAAACTCTAAATTAATAGAAGATATATTCTTGGTGATATTCCGTTGTTATATTGATATCATATAGGAATGAGCTTAATCCTCTGTGATACTTCGTCGGTATATCGATACCCTATCGATATCATATAGAATGGACGTTGACGTCAACGTGACATCAACACACGAATTTTTAAAATAAATTTATGTCATTTTTAAATTAAAAGTGGGTATGAAAGCAATGAGGCATTTAAGGGTAAATATTTTCCCTTTTTGGGGTACAAGTGTTCATTTCCCTATATTTAAGGATCAATACAATCCTTCAGAAATAGAAGGTCAATGCATTGGGCCTGTCATTAAGCCCACCTTGCCAAAGCCCAAAGAAATTAAAACAGTTGAGCCTTTCACAGATTTAATATACTGGAATTTTAAAAATTGTTCCTCCTCAATTTTGCTCTAGCAGTTGATGCTGAATTTTTCTTGGTTATTTTTGAACTTGCACATTTTTTTGATATTGGTCTTTCCCTTTTTCTTTCTTGTTCTTCTTTTGATTTTGTGCTTCATAAACACCTTCTATGACATTGTCTTGTATAGAAGTTCTTTTGAAAGTGCTTTTATTTGGACAATTGTAGAATTTGCAAAGTGTTTTTGTAAGTATTTTCCATCAATCACAACAATACATATGCAATAGGTTATAAAATATGATTGCATTTTCACTAACCAATTTTGATAGTTTTTGCTAGTGAAAATTTGTGGGGCATTGAAAGAGAGATTGTTGCCTGAGATCGATATTTGTTGAAAATAGCCCTACTCTTTGAAAATAAGCATGGGTTGAAAATGGTAGCCTTGACGGGTTAAAATGGGTAGCCTTGACGGGTTAAAAGGTAGCCCTTACAGGTTAAAATAGTATGGTAGTTCTTTGAAAGAACTCACAGATCCCCGTAAGATTAATAAAAACTTAGTTACTACTGTTGGTTTTTTTAAAAGATGGGACAACAAAAAAGGGTTCAAAGTGACTCTCATTGGATTGAAATGTCTTTTAATTGCTTTCAATAATTCTAATAAGCATTGAGATGCTTTAAATAGCCAACATAAAATGCATAGTTTGCATAATTCGAAATTCTAAACAACCTAAAATATCTTAACAACTCTAACAACCTAACTAAAATTCAAAATTTAAATTCAGCTTAAATTAAACTACCTATTTTGCTAAAAACTATTGCAGCCACTAAAAGCAAATTCAACAATCATAGTTAAAGTTTTAGATAAAAGATTGAAACTGGTGGTGAGCAAGTTGGTGAATAAGCATCAGATGGCTTTCGTTAAGGCAAACAAATCATGGACGTTACCTTAATAGCCAGTGAATGTGTGGACACCAGACTTGGAGATGATGAAGCAGGCATCATGTGCAAACTTGATATGGAAAAGGCATATGATCATGTAAATTGGGGCTTCCTTCTTAGCATACTAAGATAGATGGGGTTTGGAGACAGACTGATAAAATGGATAGGTTTTTGCATTAAAACTGTCAGGTTATCCATGGTTTTTTTTTCCATTTGAAAGGGGTCCATTCCCCCTTTCCTTTTCATACTGGTCATGGAAGAGACTAAACAACATGCCGAGGGTGGCTACTCCAAAAAGATGGATAATGGGTTTTGAAGTCAGTAACAAAGCAGGTGTGAGCATGGAGATTTGTCGTCTACTATATGCAGATGACACTGTGATATTCTGTGAGGCAAAATATGAGTAGATCAGGTATATCTGGGTGATCCTTCTGATTTTGGAGGCAGTATCAGGTCTGAAGGTCAATTGGAAAAAGAGAGTTTATTTCCCATCAAAAAAGTAGCACAAATGCGAAACTTGGTCAACATCCTAGGATGCAGAATAGAGCAATTACCAACCACTTATTTGGGTATGCCTTTGGGCAGCAAACATAAGGAATTGGTGATATGGGATGGGATTATCCATAGATCAGAGAAGAAGCAAGCTATATGGAAATTCCAATATTTGTCACTTGGGGGCAGAGACACATTGATTAATGCAGTGTTGGACTCTCTCCCAAATTACGTCATGTCATTATTCCCCTTACCCGCAAAGGTTCTAAAGAAACTGGATAATCTCAGGAAAGAGTTCCTATGGTTTGGAAACAAGGATGGGAAGGAGTACTATGTGGTAAACTGGAAAACTATCCAGCTCCCAAAGTTATCGGGTGGACTTTGAGTTAGAAAATCCACAATGATTGCCTTTGTGGAGAAAGATCAAGCTTTATCGAAAGAAGTCATACAATGCAAGTATGGCCAAGACGATCAATGGTGCACTAATGAGGTTACCACACCATAGGGAGTTTCAGCTTGGAGAACAATAAGAGCCCTCTGGAGCAAACTAGCAGAGAACATGAAATTGAATAGGAAATGGAGCAAAAATTCTAATCTGGAAAAATGCATGGAATGGACAGGAGGCCTTAATGCAGTTTTTCCCTGATCTATTCTTTCGGCAGCAACCCTGACATCACTATTGCTGACAGTTGGTCAAATGGATGGGACATCTCATTTAGGAGACATTTGAATGATTGGGAGATAGATAGAGCGGCACAACTACTGGAGTGATCAGTGACTTCAAAGGTCCCTCTACTAGTTCTGACACAATCATATGGAAGAACAATGAAGATGGAAGGTTCACAATCAACAAATTATAGAAGAAGGAAGTGGGATTTCATTAAGGCTTCAGAGTATCTAGATGGAGGCAAATCTGGAGAAGCCAAGCACCAAAGTCAAATGTTTTGTTTGGCTAGTGGCTAAGAGAGCATGCTTAACACAGGAGGTAATGGAGAAGAAGAAGAAGGGGCTACAATTAGTGTCCAGATGTTTTCTCTGCAATGAGACAGATGAAACCAATAGCCATCTATTCTTGCACTACAGAGTTACAACCCAGCTTTTTACTTTGTTCCTGAGGCTCACAAACAACAGTTGGACAATGCCAGAACACATTGCTGACCTACTAAGTTGCTAGATTAGGAGAGGGGGGAGCAAGAGACAAAAGAAATGGCGGAGAATGATCCCAGCATGCATATGGTGGTAAATATGGAAGGAAAGGAATGGAAGATGCTTTGAGAGCAAATCAAACTCCATACAGAAAGTAAAAGAGGTGTATTGTATCTTTGTATTTTTGGTGTAAAAAGGAATGTGTAGAGGAGGTAGAACAACTAGTTGATCTGTTAGGCTCCCTGAAATTAGTCTTACTATTTTTCTTTCTGTTAACAATATTTGGAGGTCTCCAGTATATTTTTAATGCTGAGAAATACAACTTTACCAATTTCAAGAAAGAAAAAAAAAGGTTAAATATTAATAATGCTCCTCTCTTTACAAATCTGTCAAGTAGCCAAATACAGGTGCATGCCTTGAATGTGTAGCAATACTATTTGGTTTGATTGAAGCAGTTTCAGTTTCTGTAAGAACTAAGAGCTTGCTTGGATTGACTTATTTTAAGTGCTTTTAAGCCAAATATCTTTTAAGCGCTTTTTGAGTGCGTAGGTAAATTTAAAAAGTGCTTATAAGCTCTTGGTTTTAAGCTAAAATGATAAAATTAAGCCAAAAATTATAAGTTACTATTTCTAGTTTATGGCTTTTGGCTTATAAGTCAAAAGTCAATTCAAACAGGTTCCAAGTTGCATGGACTCTTCAAAAATGATATTGGGTGTGTATCAAATCCTCTAAAAGTATTGCATTTTTGGAGAGTCCCAGCACACATAAGATATATTAATCATACAATTGCAGACCTTAGAGTCTTCTTTCATTTCTATGCCAAGAAAGGGAGAGTGCTGAGTCTATGCCGAATCTTTTGTATGTACTGTCATTGTTAATTACATATCTGGCCGTGCAGATCAGTCCTGATGGCATTGTTAGTAGGGACGAAAAAGTTTTCAGGTTTGCTCGAGAGAGGAACATCCCCCTCATCATGCTCACATCAGGTCAACCTATCTCTTATTCTCTATTGCACCTTATTCATTTTGGTGGACTTGTGCCATATGCTACCTGTAACTGATCTTTTTTTATTACATTTTCAGGCGGTTACATGAAATCCAGTGCCCAAGTTATTGCTGATTCCATCATAAATCTCTCGAATAAATCTCTGATAGATATGAAAAGCTTACTAACTGGAAGACTATTGTAGGTGAATGTCCTTGCATAGCTACTTCGAAAGGCCTGCAATTGACCTATGTAGTGAATTAGAGATTGCTTATTTGTGTTGCAAGGAAAGAGAAAAATTTCCCTTGATAGTGAATGCTTGTATTATATGGTATTGGGATGCTAGAGACTTGTTGAGATTTGTGTATCTTAATTCATGTAGCCAAGAATGTAAATTGTGTATGTGCTAGTTCATGTATGAAGCAACTCATGTAGCTTGAAATCATTAATACATCAGGATATGGTCTGTGCTGTCATGGATTGTGATGCAGGAAGGAGCATAATTCAAAGTTATGGCTCAAGTCTAATAGATTGAAGCCTCTTAGTGCGGTGTTGCGCTACTATATTTGGACCATGTAAATTTCTATAGATCCTTTAGAATAATTAAAATTCTAATTTGAGTAAGTCGCAAATGGCTAATTTGAATAAAAAGAGAAGTTCAATAAATCTATTCCATGACAATAATGTGCTTGAACTTTAACATAAAGTATAACACTTAATGTTAAAGTTTATTAGTGCAAAATCTATTTTTTCAACAAAATAACTTCAAATAAATTTCATACAACTAATGAAATATATAATAAGAAGTAGATGAAAAGGAAAAAAGTCAAGTGCTCTAAATTCACAGAGTTTTCTTAAGAAAATTATTCTCTTCAAGTACCCGAGGTTATGGAATATATTCTCTCAGAATAAAATGACTTACGACAAACAAATAGTGCTACCTCAAATGAGTTGTCCAGTGAACTACTCAATGGCTTGTAATCACACTTGAAATTTTGGAAAAACAGAAATTTCTTCTTACTATGTATCGTTTTTTTTTTCTTCTTGCGAACTTCTTTCAAAAAACTTGTGTTTGATATCTAAGAAAGATTCAAATATTTATAGCATATAGATGAGCATAATAGTTCCTGCATGACATATGAAAAGGTGGCGTAGAAATATGAAATGTTGTATTAAAATATGAAAGGTTGCTTTCATGCACTTTCACATTTTTAATTCACTAATCTTTATTCTATGTAACATTATCCATTCACACACTATACAATGAACCCACCAACAATCCCCGCATGAAAGGGAATGTCTATAAAGCAAAAGATAGATATACACGGACTAGAGTGTGATTACAAACAAAGACTAGTTGCATCGGCATAAGTGGGTTTCCCTTTGAACTTTCTGTAGTGAACTTATATCAGATGCACTCGATCAATCGATAGATGCGATATCTTTGAACCGTCGAACTTGAATGTACACCTAGATAATATAAGTCACACAACCAGCCTTTTACTATCTATGGTTCTCAAAGTTTTATTCGTTTCGACCATGAACACTTCCTAGTTTCATGAGAACTTAAAGAATTGACTTTACTAACATTATCCTTGAATCAACTTCCACTTCACTCCAACATAGGTGATTCCTAAATGTTTACTCCCATAGAGAAACTATTTGGTCATGCCTTGCCAAACTTAGAAGCCATTAAAAGCTTCAATAAGAGTTTTATCCTTGGTCACTGAACATTGTCTTCATCATGAGAATGTGTTAGATTATTTGACAATGTTGGACCGTCAAACACAACTTTGTTTGATCTTTTTGAACCTAGCTCTTGGGATCTCCAGTCTGCTAGGTAGTGTTACCATCATGCTTGACTTGTCCTAGGACTTAAACTCATCCTCTTAGATAACCTTTCAACTCCCTCTCTAGTTAGGCCTTTTGTAAGTGGATCTGATACATTATCTTTTGACCTTACATAGTCAATTGTGATAATTCCACTAGAGAGTAATTCTCTAACGGTATCATGTCTCCGTCTTATGTGACGAGATCTACCATTATACATCATGCTCCCTGCCTACCTATTGCAACTTGACTATCACAAATGTATGAACCCACCAACACATAATTCACCGTATTCTACTTGAAATATTAGAAAAAGTATAAAGTGAAGAGTCTTTTCTTTTGTTGCTACCTTTCCGTAGTTCATGTTAATGAAATAAAAAATAATACAGTATTAAATTCATTTTCTATGTTGATGTAGTGGAATATATAAATCCTTCTCACAGAGTTCTTGATTTTATTGGTAATTGTGATAAGAATAATATTGTCACAATCCAATTTTTCAACTCATAATGGCACCTACAATCAACCCACCAGTAAGTAAGCCTAACCCCACAGTACAGAACCATAGGCAACAGACCATCACAAATGGAAGAAAAAAGGCGAATAATAATAATAATAATAAGAAGAAGAATAGAATAATAATAATAATACAACAAGATAACCTCCAAGACCTAGTGACAATCGGTAGTCGATCTACTAAACTAAATAAGGAAATACAAGGTTTATACATATACAATAATAGTAATGGTAATACAGACTGTCTCTCAATACAAAATAAAGACTAGTCCAAGTCGAAATGGAGGGAGATAGGCAACTCTGAACACCAAGAGCTCACCCGATTCTACAAATCCAAGAGCTGCTCCGCATGATATCCAAATAAGTAGTGAAAACTAGTACTATGATCTGCAGGGTGCAGAAGTGTAGTAGAGTACCAACAAGTGACACTCAATAGGCATTAGCCGACTGAGCTCCAAAGATAAAGAAAGTATAAATAACATGTAAGGAAGGAGTATATATCACAAGTAACTAACAAGAATACTACGGAAGCCTGCAATAAGAGACATTTGATATAAGAAAGGGAGAAGATATGAAACAACCAAGAAAATTAAGGACATACCTAGTGGCGCCAGCCCAAGACCTAAACACGACACCACAATATGAAGGATGATAACTCACTGACAAACTACTAACAGAACTAAACATAGATATCACATAAAGGCCCAAAGGACCGTATCACTAAAATCCCTGCACAAAAGATAGATAAATAAGAATAAGGGCAATAACTACCTTCAAACAAGAGACCACCTTTTATACCGCCACAAGTTCGCAAATAGTAAGTCAATACCTCCCAAGCCCCTGTGTGCTCAGAAAGTTTACTCACAAACAAGTAAACCCGTACGACATCCCACACTATTGACAGGTACAAACAATAGTGCTGGTGATAGACAATGCATATATGAATGAAAGTAATATAGTAAAACCAGTAATACCATTTGTGCCAAGTGCTTTATACCAATATATATACACCTACTTGCAATCCCGGACAGGAAGTGGGACCCATGAGCTTCTATGGGATCGCCATGGGGGGCTCGAGAATGTCCCTATCTACCACCTGGTCCCGATTAAGGTCTTATATAAATTTGTAAAATAAGCGCATCCTCGATGCCTCGAGTCAATATCATAAAATGAGCGCATCCTCGATGCCTCAATTTAATATTATAAAATAAGTGCATCCTCGATGCCTCCAGTCCACTGAAAATAGTAGTTAGTAAAGGTAGTACGACCCCCATTCAAAAATCAGTATAAAATAGTTTATGTTACAACCCAATTTTCTCAAATCAATGTCAAGAACCAATGCATGCACTAGGGTAGACTACATCCATGAGAAAACAATGATCCAATGCAATGCATGCCATTACTAGAACTTAAACAACATGCACACTCACATATAATAATGACTCCACAAGCACCTTACCTTCTAGAGCATAGAAACTAAACTAACAAATGCAACCGACCTCAAATCAAGGCCTATAGCTCAGCTCTACTCCTTTAACTCAATCATAAGGCTCAAAAGGGAACTCAACCCTAACTGGGCAACAAGGATGAGGAAATGAGGAAACAAGTGTTCACTAGTCAATAAATACCTCAAGATCCGATTGGGAATACAACCTCGAAATTTCAAACACAACTAGCCCACCAAACGACAAAAACATAGAGGATTCTAGATCTAAATCTATGAATGGGATCCAATAGTAATTCACAAGCCTAACCGGGTGGAAATCACTACATCAAGGCTCCAAGATAGGTGCTATAATAGGGAAGAACACTAAGTCTCAGAAATTCCTGCCAACCACGGCTACCTCAACTAAAGATCAACTCAAATCAAATTCTAAGGCACTAATCCTCCATCCATCATAACATCAATCATGTCACCTAAAATAGGCTAATCAAGGCCACACTAAGGCATAATCAATAATCTTACCAACTAGACGGGAAATCTTATAAAGTAAACTAGCCTAAGGCTCATACCGGGACAATGAGACAATAATATAGGAGTCAAGTCTAACCCGTCGCATACAATCTGAACCATAAGAAAATTATACTAAACAATACCTATTGAAGCTCAATCAAAGAGTAGGAGACTGTAGCCTACCTTGAAGACGAACACGGGTGCTCCAAGTCCACTTTTCAGTAGTTTTCCATTCTAAAATTAACTCCAATTTCCTTCACGCTATCAAAATATTGATCACCTCATCAATACAGACATTTTGACATCAAAATCATATTTTTCAGAGACGGACCCAAAATTGGGTCAAAAATGGGATTTGGAACCCACAAAGGGAATCCCAAAAATGACTTTGAAAAAAATATTCTAAACATATTATTGAGCTTGTACCCCAATGTGAGGCATAAATCGATGCTCAAAATTACCTAAATCAATCCAATAATTAAAAACACCATTAAAGCCATAAACTAAGCTTGGGCAGCCTATTTGGGTAAGAAATTACCTCAAACCGACGACCTTCATCTTCCCTGAACTTACCAACATGTAGCCATGACTCCCACGAATCCACCAGACTTGGAATCGCCAAATATGGAGCTCTATAGTTCCCAAAATCGAAGAAAGAAAATAGAGGTCGGGGATGGTTTGCGTTTGGTCTTTAATTAAAAGACCAGAAAACAAAGCATTGCGATCGCGACCTTTGGCCTCGTGATCGCGATTGCCACTAAGCCGGTGCATTATGATAGTAGCCTTTGGCCTCGTAATCGTGAAGGCTATTGAGCCATTGCATCGCAATTGCGACCACAAGTCTCGTGAACACGATGAGCAATGGTGCTTGCACCAGCAGGTGGTACACCAGCTCAAACTTGAGCTTTGAACAAGCTCCGATATGGTGTTTGGGATTCGTTTGAGATCTTGTATGCTTAAATGGACTATGTTACCCTACCAAATTTGATATTTCGGACTCAATGACGCAGTTGAAATTTCCATCCAAGGTCATCTCGATAAAATATGGGTCACACACCCAAACATAAATTTTGCCAATTCTACAAGGAGGCTCGAAATGAGACTGGAAGCCTCAAGACATGAAGAAAGGTCATTCTAGATTAAACTTGATATTTTGGAGCTAACCGCACTGACAAAATTTTAATTCGAGTGCGTTTACCAAGAATATTGACCAAAGTCAACCTTAGGCCAAAGATTTAATGCTAAAATGCCTAATGGCTCAAACTCGTACCGAAATACTCAGGACTCGAGCCGACCATGCTACTAGCCTAATTGGACATTCTGAATCTGATAAAACCATTGGAATTCCATTCTGAGGTCGTCTTCCTGGATTTTTGACCGAAGTCAATTATTCAAACTCCAAGAGTTCCAAAATAGGAAAACAAGCATAAAACCCAAATGAACGACCAGACGACTGAACTGTTAATGCTAGTAAGTCATAAATGTCTTGGGGTCACTATAGGAAAGTTCTAAATGCTGAAAAGATCGAAGAGGACGAAAATGACCTGGAGGGTCATTACAACATCTACTATTAAAAGGACTTTTATCCTCGAAAGTCAAAGGGTAAAAAAGAACCCAAGGGCACGAAAAGATTAGAAAGCTAGGCCTGCAAGCTCTGCCAGACTTACAGGTACCTTCTCGGTTCGGAAAACACCAACCCAGAACTCAGGCTAAGAGAAAACTCTCAATTTCACTTTTCTTCTTTATAACTCAAACCAACTTCCAATTTCTCTCTTTTGGTACTAACTTCCACCAAACAAGAACAAACCCAACTGAGTACAACACACTAAATCGAGATAAACCAAAACTATACAGATTTCTCAGAATTAGGCAAAAGTTAAGAGAAAATTCTAAATAACTCCAAGTTGAATTCTTTGCTTTATACTCCAAACTCAAGACTCTTTAGTCATTATGGGTATCCTATCCATCCTAAGCTACACTAACCTCTCCCAGCACTATTTGAACATTTTCCAATAACCACAAAGGAAATGCAAGCACCACCTGATCATTGAAGAGTGGCAAGACTAAATAAGCAACTCAGCCTAGGGCACAAGCCCAAAGTTCTAACCCAATAGTTCCCAAAATCCATAACTTGAAGCTGAAGTCTATCCTTCAGAGTTGAAAAGGCTACTCCAATCGACAACCAAATCCACGGGTGGAAAGAAAAGTTGTACTGAGACCAACTCCAATGTCGCTTTATAGTCAATAGAACTTCCAGAAAACTGATCCAATATGAGAATCTAACCCCAAAAGCAATCGAACTAAGGTCATGAGTCCATAGATCACTCGACGAGTGCAAATTTGAGTAACCCACCAATCCAGGGGAAAAGCTGACCCAATAAGAAATTTGTTAGCATATTATATCTGCCAAAAGTGACCCAATGGAACCGAACTGTCATAGCAATTACCACAAGTCAACCCACCAGTGCAGGTCTCAGCTAACCACTCAAACTCAAGAAAAGCTAGGCCGGCGGGTAGTGAGCAAGTAGATCAACCCACTAAAAGCGACTCAAATGAATCTGAACCATGGCAAGGTACACCACAAGGAATATTGCTAGCTAACCACAATGACACAAGAAAACCTCACACCCTTAACAAGAAACCAAGAGATGATCCCATGAATTACTTTGAATCCACCCTAAGGCTGAGCTTTCTAAGAGTAATCCCATTCACTTATGGAAACAAAATTCTGTCTTTGCCAAAACACACACTATAGAAGACCCAATTCAACAATCTTATACTTTGAACCATCGAGACACCCGCTGTAGTTTATCGATAGAACTAAGGTACAATACAGAATCACCCAAATTAAAGGTAGCCTTGGTTGTAAGGTAAATATCATGACCCAAGCCTAGGGTCTAGATGTGACATGGTGAATGAGGAATTCGAAAGTACCTCAAACAAGCCTCATAACATTCTTTTAGCCTTTTATAGGTAATGGCAATAAATAAACAAGCAGAAATCATAATAGTAAATCTTTAACTTATATATGTCCAACAATACCTCTAACCTTTAGATTTAACGGGGCTAAGAAAAGTCCCTAGCTCACCCTCAATCATAATAGAAAGAAATCTCATAGTAAGTGTCTAAAGATCTCAACGTATCATAAGCTAGAAAGATAAAAGAATATTGTTCTCGGAATATAAGAACTCACCAAAAGTAGTCTTTAAATAAAATCTCAACTAGCCATGTGGAGGAGAATAAGGAGGAGCACCGGTCCCTACATGGTGATATCATATAGGCAAAATAATGGGTATTTATAGGTGTGAAGAAGGGACCTAACAATAATTAAAATAATTATAAAAAAAAATCTAAAAATTTAATAGAGAATTGTGATGAAATGGGTGATGTCAAATGGAGGACTATTGAGGTAATGGGTGATGTCAAATGGATCTAGATCTTCTATGGTTGGTGAGATGAATCTTCTTTTTACAAAATACCCTTTTTCGGAGTTATGTTTGAATAAAATAACTTCCTAATTAGGATTTGATGTCTACATATGAATTGTAGCTCTAGAAGTCTTCTTTTATATCATTCAAGAATCAACTAATTTGGAGCTTTCTACAATGAGATATGAATTTGCTTCTACAATTACTCCATTTCATCATAGCACCGGGTCTTGCAAAGATTAATTTATTTGACCTACTTAGTCTCTGAATCTTAAGCTATAGTCTTCATGAAAGTTGTAGGTAATGATAGTGGAGTTATTTAAAAATTTGAAATATCTAATTTAGAATATTCTATAAAATGTTATGCCAAAAATACAGAAGCAATATCATTTTCGTCGAGAATTGGAACACCATATACAACATTTTTAGGGGTTGTTACATTATATCCCCTTGGGAACATTCATCCTCAAATGAGACAAGACTTAGAATGAGTAAAGTATAATGTAAATCAACAACCCCTCATTAATGTGATAGTGCAATTTAAAACATCGTTCAAAACATATTTCACAATTTTGCATGCATATGACAAGAAAAGTTGGAATGCAAGGATTTCAAATAATTGAGCAAGGAAAACTTAATACCTTAGCCTTGAGTAGAGGGGAAAAGGTGAGGGCATCGATTATTCATATCCTCTTCTGTTTCCCATGTAGCACTTTCTTCTTGTTGATTACTCCAAAAGACTTTAACAAATGCAACTTCTTTGTTCCTCAATTTCTTAACTTGCTAGGCCAAAATTTCAACCGGGACTTCTTCATCGGTCAAGTTTTCTTCAACATTTATTACTCCCAAAGGAACAATGGAACAAGGATCACCCACATATTTTCTCAATGTAGAAACATGGAACACCGGATGAACCATGGCCATTTCCAATGGCAACTCCAACTCATACGCAACCTTGCCAGCACCTCTCATGATTCTATAAGGCCCTACATACCTAGGGCTCAATTTCCCGTTCTTACCAAACTGAACCACACCCTTCATGGGTGAAGCTTTAGATACACCCAATCATCCACATTAAACTCAATATCCCTTCTTCTATTGTTGGAATAGGACTTTTGGCAACTTTGAGCCGTCTTCAACCTTTATCTAATGATGTCACCTTTTCTAAAGCATCAAGTACCAAATAGGGGCCCAACAAGGTCATCTCACCTACTTTAAACCAACCAACCGGGGATCTATATTATCTCCCATACAAAGCCTCAAATGGCGCCATCTCAATATTTGAGTGGTAACTATTATTATAGGAAAACACGATGAGCGGTAAATGATCATCCCAATTTCCTTTAAACTCCAACACATTCGCGAAGCATCTGGCTTACCGGTAATCTCCCATTCCCTCCGTCTGCGCTTCTTCAAATATCCCATAAATCTAAATAAAGTAGGAATTCGATTCTTTTTTTTATTTGATGGTAGAAAAAAGTTTTGTAGACTACTTTGGCCCACCAAATGGCACAACCACAGTAGCTGGAGCCCTTAACATATCCTCTAGTGTTTGAATCATCCTTTCGGCTTGCCTATCTGTTTGAGGATGGAATACGGTGCTCAATTTTACCTTAGTACCGAGGCTCTTTTAAAATGATCTCCAAAAGTGAGAAGTGAATTGGGTACCACGATCTAAAATATTGGATAACGGCACACCATGAAACCTCACCAACTCCCAAATATACAACTTGGCATAGTCTTCAGCACTATAGGAAGTCTTAACCGGTAGGAAGTGAGCCTACTTAGTTATTCTATCAATAATTACCCAAATTAAATCATGAAGCTTTTGGGTATGAGGCAAACCCATTACAAAATCCATATTCATATCCCCACTTCCAAGTAGGGATTTCAATGTCTTGGGCTAGGCCACTCGGCCTTTGATGTTCGGCCTTCACTTGTTGGAAATTCAGACATTTGAACATGAACCTTGCTATGTCTTTTTTTATGCCACCCCACCAATAGAACTCTTTTAAATCTCGGTACATTTTTGTCGAACCGAGAATGGAGTATGTAGAATTATGATCATCTATCAAGACCAAACTCCTTAGACCATCCACATCCAGAACACATAACCGACTTTGGTAGTATAGCACCCCATTTCCCCCTTAGGAAAAGACCTCTATCTTCTTTTCCTTCACCAACTTCTTTAACTCAATAAACATCAGGTCAAGATCTTGTTTTAACTTAACATCCACCACCAAAGAGGATTCGGACCCATTTTGAACAACCATACCACCATTATCAGTACCACAGAACTTCACCCCTAATCTAGCCAACTAGTGAACATCTTTCACCAACTCCCTCTTTCTTTTATCAACATGGGCCACACTCCCTATAGATACTATTAAGTGCATCTACAACCACATTGGCTTTACCCGGATGAAAGTTCACACTCATGTCATAGTCCTTAAGGAGTTCTAGCCACTCCTTTGCCTTAGATTAAGGTCCTTTTGGGTGAACACATATTGAAGACTTTTATGCTCGATATACACATCCACATGCACCCCATAGAGGTAATGCCTCCAAATCTTTTGAGCAAAAACAACGGCCTCCAATTCAAGGTCATGGGTAGGGTAGTTACGCTCATGCACCTTTAATTGCCTAGAAATCTAGGCTATAAACTTGTCATTTTACATTTAGACATAGCCTTAGACAATCTCTGACGCATCACAATAAACCATAAACCCTTCTAATCCTTCTAGTAGAGTTAAAATTGGAGCGGAGGTAAGTCAATCTTTCAAGGTATGGAAACTCTTCTCACACTTATCCATCCATATGAATTTGGCTTTCTTTTGGGTTAATTTATTCATAGGAGATGAGATAGAACAAAACCCTTCAACGAACCTTCTATAGTTTCCGGTTAGATCCAAGAAACTCTGAATATCTGAAGGAGACAATGGTCTAGGCCAATTCTTGATTGCCTCCATTTTCTTAGGATCAACCTTGGTCCCATCACCGAATACTACATGACAAAGAAATGCCACCTCCTTCAATCAAAATTCACAGTTATTAAATTTTGCAAATAATTGCCTATCCTTCAACGTTTGAAGCACAACTCTCAATTGATTCTTATGTTCTTCCTCACCCTGAGAGTAAATCAAAATACCATCAATAAAGACCACCACAAAAGTATCAAGGTAAGGTTTGAACATCCTATTCATCAAGTCCATAAACATCGCTGGCGTATTCATTAACCCAAAACTCATCAACATAAACTCAAAGTGACCATACCTTGTTTGAAAAGCCATTTTGGGAATGTCACACTCCCTCACCCGTAGTTGGTGATAGCCGGGCCGAAGGTCGATCTTGGAGAAGTGACTTGCCCCTTGCAATTGATCAAACAAGTCAAATATTGTAGGGATTGGGTACTTATTCTTAATGGTCATCTTATTTAATTACCAATAGTCTATGCATATTTGAAGTGATCCATCCTTCTTTGCCATAAATAACACGGGAGCACCGCATGGCGAAATATTTGGGCTTATGAACCCTTCTTCTAACAAGTCCGTTAATTGTTCCCTTAAATCTTTCAATTCTGTCAGGGCCATCCAGTAAGGAGGAATAGAGATGGGTTGGGTATCGGGGAGGAGATCAATACCAAAATCAACTTTCCTTTTGGGAGGGACACCGGGAAGGTCATCGGGAAAGACATCGGGGAATTCATTGACTACGGAAATTAACTCAAGAGGAGGACTTTCGGAGTTAAAATCCCTAACCCTCACAATGTGGTAAATACAACCCTTAAAAATTAACTTTTAGGCCTTATGATAAGAAATGAACTTACCCTTCACTATCAAATCACGACCCTCCTATTCAATAGTGGACTTATTTGGAAATTTGAACTTGACTCAATGAGTCCTACAATCTATGGAAGCATAAGATGCATGTAACTAATCCATCCCAAGAATGACATCGAAATCTACCATGTCAAGATCAATGAGATCACAAGGAATAACTTTATGCAAGATAGACACGGGACAACCCCTATAGATCTTTCTAGCAACAACCGACTCACCAATGGGGGTAGACACCAAATAAGTCTCTAATAACATTTCTGGTGACACATTAAACCTATTAGAAAGGAATAGAGTAACAAATGATAAATTTGCACCCAGATCTAGTAATGCATACATATCAAAAGTAAAGTCCTTTAACATACCGGTAATGATACTGGGTGCATCCTCAACCTCTCGTCTCCCATGCAAGACATAAAAGAGGTTGGTACGTTGGCCACCTCCTTGGGCTTGTTAACCATGAGCAATTTGGCCTTGAGGCCTGTCACCACCATCTCTACAATCCCTAGCATGGTGGCCTAGCTTGTCACACTTGAAGCATGCATTGGAGCTAGCTAAGCATTGCCCTTTGTGAGTTCTTCCATACTTCTTGCAAGAGGGGAAAGTTTGAGCACCAACATTCTCTCTTGGAACCATTGGGTTAACACCCTTTTCCTTGTTGAACCTTGGAGGAGGAGTATTGGTGGAACCTTGTCCCACAAACTGTTGATCACCTTTGCTTTTGCCATTATTACCATAATCGGACCTTTGAGGGTTAAACCCTCCACCATCTACTCTAGCCATTTTGCACTCCTTGGAAACTAAGCTTGAGACACTAGAAATAAACTTGCTCATCCTAGCTCTTGGGTCAAAGACTATAAAGGGAGAATACTTTGACAACTTAGTGAATTTGAGAGCATACTCCCTCACGCTTATACTCCCTTGATAGAGGTTGATTAACTCTTAGATTTTTGCCTCCTTTAGCTCCAATGGGAAGAAGCGGTCTAGGAAGAAACCTTTGAACTCTTCCCATCCTATCGGCCCTATTTTTTCATCTTTTTCAACAACCCATTATTCGTACCACAATCGATCCACACCTTTGAGTTGATAGTACACTAGCTCAGCCTTCTCATTTGGTGGCACACCCATGATAGCCATAATCCAGTACACCTCATTAATGAACTCCATAGGGTCCTTATCAATTCCAAATCGACTCTCATCAAAAAATCTACTCCAGAAGCTTTCTCTCTAACGATCATCTCCTCTCTCTCTATCTCACACTGTTCATCTCCGGTCAGTTCTGAATGGCTTCACAGCCGCCGGTAAAGCTCCCGTGGCCACTGAATATAGATCATCAAACTTCACCAGCTAATGACACTCTGAATCTGCAAAATAATACTGCAATTTCAAGTGAAGCTGGTTTGAATCAACAACAATCGACCGGTCAACAAAATATTGATGCAATCACTGTCTCTGAAGAGGAGCTGAGAATTGCACACAAGATCATCAATTTTCAGAAACATGGTTTGATTCGAGTATCAAGAACTGTGGTAGATGATTCCTTATCTTTTGGACTACATACAGTCCAAAAATTGGATCAAACCACCGCACCATTTGAGAGCACTGATCAGGCGATGCCTGAGAGAAACATCGCAGAGTCGCCGGAGTTGCGCCTTCATATTTGAAGGGGCTCCGGCGACATTCGAGACGGCGTACCCCCTAGGGTTTGTTCCCCATCTCATGGCGCCCCTACCACCAAAATTTCAACCCAAATAGACGGTGAAATCGTTGGGGACGATGGTACAGACGAGGTTGCCGGAGCTCAGGCGACATTTTCAGGTGGAAACCAATGCAAAATAGGGTATTTCATTGATACAAATACACCCCACTAGCAACTCACAAACACTAGAGAAGGAATCAAATCCTCTCAAATTAGCTCGAATTTGCCAAATCTACAAGGTCACTGTCAGAGTGTCGGTGCCGGAGCTCCGGCGAACCATTTGTCACAAGATCAAATCCAAAATGTCCCTAAGGGCAATGCGCAACTTCCCATCCATAAGAGGTGTCTCAAATCATCAACAACAAATTCAAATTCAAAAAGTCGCCGAGACACTCGTCAAGGTGATATGCATATTTTCACTGATAATCAAACTGAAGAACACACATTGGTTCAAGACCAATATCAACAATATGGTCAATTCAATCAACTAAAGGATGATATGCACACAATTGATAATGCAAAGTTGATGCATCTTTTTTCCAAAAATGATAAACATGCCTCAGGAACTTCACAGTAATGTAACAGTGCTAATGTTACAGACCTTCAAGGTAACTCCTTGCAGGGCACTGATCATACCAAAATCAATTCTAAAAGCAGCCCTGAAATTCCTACCAAAATGCCTAACAATTCTATTCCTCAAACTAGCAACCAACTACACACTCAACAGCCTACCACCACCCACAATAGCTTCCCTAAGGTGTCTAGTAATTTTGACATCTAGGTTCAAACTATCCAACCTAAGATGCCCATCAGCTATGCTAATGTTGGTCCTAGACATGTTGGAACTAAATCAGTCAATACCCAACCTCAACCAAATTCCACTAACCAAAACCCCCCAAAAAATATTTTTCCCAACTTAAAGGACCAGGTCCTTCAGCCTGCCCCTTACACTGTAGTTCAGACCTTTGCTTCCAAACTCAGAAATAATCAAGCAAAGAATGAGGCTCTTATTGAATTAGCCACCCCTGAATACACAACCAAACAGGGCCTGCCTGCTGTGTTTTTTGAAAAAGAAGACTTTATGCACAAACTAGCTCAAAGATGCAAATACACCTTGGTTGGCAAATTTACCCACACCATGCCAAAGATAGAGTTGATAAGAAGGAGCTTTATCATTCAAACTCAGCTCTCAGGAGGTGTAAAAATTGCTCATTTCAATGTTAGACATGTCTACATTGACTTGGATAATGAGTTGGATTACAATACTATCTGGACCAAACAGAGAATGACAATAGAGGGCCAACTCATGAGGATTCAAACATGGACACCTACTTTTAAACCGGATGAAGAAACCCCAATAGTGCCAATCTGGGTAGCCTTACTAGAACTACCTTGGCATTGTTATAACATGGAGTTCACCACTGCCCTGCTAGCCTCTGTAGGGAAGGTACTTTATCTAGACACTGCTTCCATACAAAAAACAAGGGGAAGCATAGCCAAGGTGAGACTTCAAGTGAACCTCACCAATAAAAGACCTCCCCATGTTTGGCTGGGATATGACAAAACTGATAAAGCTCTAGGGAGGTGGCAAGCTATTTTATATGAAAATGTACCTGATTACTGCATGTACTGCAAACATCAGGGTCACTTGATACATGTTTGTAATATTCAAAAAAGGGATGAAGAACAAAAAAAAAAACAAAAGAAGAAGAAACAGCAAAAATGAACAAAAACAAGGAGGGCATGCTAACCAAGGATCATGATGACACAAATATCAATACATCTATAAAAGATGCTCCTGCTCAGCCACAACAAACACTTGACAATGCAAAAGAACTGTTGTGGCAAGTTCAGAGGAAGAGACAGTCTAAGGGACAAAACAAGCCCCAACAAACAAATGTGATCAGCTCTATTCAACCACAGCAGAGCAGGAGAGTTGATAAACCTCAGCAAAACATCACAGGTCCAGGTAAGTCCTATACTCCTATTTATACTTCTAATAATTATGTTGATCTTGTTATCCAGGATCAAACCAATAACCAAGATGCAGGAGAACCAAGTAACCAAAGGAATTCCACTTTGAAGAATTCAGAAAAAATGCAGGAAAACACCATAATTCAACAACAAGGTACTACTCAAGGGAGCAATGTAACAAGGAATGCAGGTATTGACTTATTACTCCCCATACCCCTTACACCCCCACATCATATCTCTGCTGCTGTTGGCTGTGTAGTTGATGGAGGAAGGGTTGGAGGAGTAATGGAAAACCCCACTAATCTGCAGGATGGGGAACCCAAAAGGGGAGGGATCTTGTCTCGTGTTTTGCATGAGAATATCACTGACCTTAGGAGTGCCCTTACAGCCCCTGCTACCCCTGCACACAAGGCTCAAAATGACATACCAAATACTGAATCCATCAGAAGAGATCCCCCTATTGATGATTCTACTATGCAAAACATCTTAGGCTCTATGGCCAAGGATTTGGGATCCATTGCAAGCAGTAGTGGCAAAGACTCTAATGCTAAAAAGAACAAGTTAAGCAAGAAAAGGAGAGAGGCCATCAAAAAGAAAACAAACCTTTCTGAGAAATGTCAAACTCCTTTAACTGACAGTGTTGCATGCAGCAAAGTGAATAGGGATGTCAACAATTTGTACTTGATGATGATCAGGTGGGTATAGATATCACCCCTTTTCAAACTCCAGAGGTAGCTACAGATCACTTCACCTTCAACACCAACATACAGGACCCTATTGATGAGTATGCTGTATGTGATTCAGAAAATGAAGAAGATAATTATTATCAGCCCTTGCATGATCAGGAGGAAGATGATATTATAAGTGAGCATTTAATCAAAACCATCAACCCCTCTTTTGAGAATATATATGAGGAAGACATCCAACAGGTGGCTAGTTCACAAGGTCTATCTCCTAGAGGGATACATAGGACCAGATTTAGCAACAAGGCAAAAATTTCTACAAAAACTGCCCCCACAGGCAGACCAAGTACCAGGTCCCATACTTCAAGAATTTCTCAATGATTAGTACCCTTAGCTGGAATGTAAGGGGTATTAATACCCAAGGAGCCATGGATAGAATAAAACTTCTCAAAAATATCCATCAAATTTCTCTTATAGCTCTAATGGAACCTTTTTATGATAACTCTCAGTTATAATACTTCAGAAACCAGCTCAATATGGACCATGCCATCCACAATCCCAATGGTAAGATTTGGATTTTCTGGACCAAAGATGTGAATTGCAAGATTTTGGAGAATGATGAGCAACTAATCACTTGTGAGCTCAATCATGCCTTGATCCCAAATCAATTCATCACTACCTTTGTCTATGCTAAATGTAAAGATCATCTCAGAACACCTTTATGGGATAGCCTTCTACAGTAGTCTACTACATCCAATCCATGGTGCACTATAAGAGATTTTAATGTTATTGTAGACCCTGAAGAAACATTAGGGGGTGTCCCCTATAATATGAGAAAGAGTTTTGAGTTCATTAGCATTATTGAGGCTTCAGGTCTTCAAGACCTTGGTTTCTCAGGTCAAAAATACACCTGGTCCAACCTGAGGGGTATCAACTTTAGAATTTGGAAGAGACTTGATAGAGGGATGATTAATGATAACTGGCTAGAGACCATGCCCCATACCAACATTACTCATATTCCTTCTGTGGGTTCTGATCACTGCCCTTTGCTCTTAGAAATGATTGACCAACAACACAACCCCATCAAGTATTTCAAATTCCTGAACTGCTGGCCTGACTAACCTTCTTTCATGGATACTGTTAAGAATTGCTGGAGTAGACCTTCTAATGGAAATCTAATGTGGAGTTTTCATCAGAAAATAAAAAGACTTACTGCTACTCTTAGCTGCTGGTCAAGAAATCAATTTGGAGACATCTATGCTAAAGTCAAAGAATATGAGGAGAAGGCTAGACAAGCTGAAGAGAATCTGATCAGTATAAATACTAATGAAAATAGGTCTCAACTGCATGCTATAAATGCTGAGTACATTAGATACATGAAGATGGAGGATTCTATCCTCAGACAAAAGTCTCAACTTCACTGGTTCAAAGAAGGTGACAGGAACTCTAGCTACTTTCATGCTCTCATCAGAGGCAGGAGAAGAAAGCTTTACATCCACAGGATCTAAAATGAAGAAGGCTCTTGGGTGCAAGGTGATAAAGAGATAGCTGATGCTGCTTGTGAATATTTCCAACAAATTTTTACTGGAAAGGAGGAGCACATCTAACAGTAGACACTCCATTGCATCCCTACAATGGTTACTGATAAAGACAATGATGATTTACAAGCCATGCCTACTATGGAAGAAGTGAAAACTGTTGTTTTTACTATGAATCCTCACTCTGCTGCTGGCCCTGATGGGATGAATGAAACTTTCTTTCAGGTGTGCTGGGACATCATCAAAGAAGACCTCCTTAAAGTGATCACATCCTTCTTTTGTGGACAAACTATGCCTAAATATTTCACCCATACTTGTTTGGTTCTACTCCCAAAAGTAAACCATCCTACAAAAATCTCTGAGTTCAGACCCATAAGCCTTAGCAACTTCACTAACAAAATCATTTCCAAACTCCTCTACCTAAGACTTGCTCCTATTCTCCCCAACCTCATTTCCTTGAACCAATCTGGCTTTGTCAAGAATAGAAACATCTCTGAAAATATAATGCTTGCCCAGGAAATAATCCACTAGATCAAAAAACCAAATGTTGGAGGCAATGTTGTGATAAAACTTGACATGACCAAGGCTTATGATAGGGTCTCTTGGAATTACACTTGTCTTGTGATGAGAAGAATGGGGTTTAAAGAAACTTTCATTGACATGATTTGGAGAATCATGGCTGATAACTGGTACTCTATTATAGTCAATGGTTCAAGACATGGTTTCTTTCACTCCACAAGGGGTCTCAAATAAGATGATCCTCTCTCCTCTGCTTTATTTGTCCTAGGTGCTGAACTGCTGTCCAGACTACTGAATAATCTTTATCAGCATCCCCAATTCCATAGTTTCTTTATGGCAAAAAAGGGACCTCAGATCAATTATCTGAGTTTTGCAGATGATATCATCATCTTTACTTCTGGAAGAAGGCACATCTTAGCTCTCATTATGGAAATATTAACTACCTATGAAAGAGTTTCTGGACAATTGATTAACAAGCAGAAAAGTCATTTCATGGTTCCCTCCAATGCTTTCAAGTCTACTGTACTGAGAATCAAGAGTATCACTGGTTTCAACCAAAAGAGTAGTCCTATAACATACTTGGGATGTCCTATTTATATTGGGAGGCAAAGAGTTATTTACTACTCTGATCTTATTGCAAAAGTTGTAAGCAGGATCACTGGTTGGCATGCTAAAATCCTGAGCTATGGGGGTAGAACTATTCTTGTGAAGCATGTTATTCAAGCCATGCCAATATATTTGCTTTCAGCCAGCATCCCTCCCTCAACCATCATCAAGCAGATTCAGAGCATCACTGCTAACTTCTTCTGGGGATGGAAAAATGACAAGAAGAAGTACCACTGGTCCTCATGGAAGAACCTTAGCTATCCTTATGATGAAGGGGGCATAGGGTTTAGACAAATCACTGATGTGGTTAAATTTTTTCAATACAAGCAGTGGTGGACCCTTAGAACCAAGAACACCTTGTGGGGAGAATTCCTTAAATCCAAATACTGTCAGAGGGCCAATATTATTACAAAAAAGTGGGACACTGGTCAGTCCTTAATTTGGAAGCACCTCATGAACAACAAATACAACATTGAGCCTCACATTCAGTGGCAAATTAAGTCTGGCTCTTGTCTTTTTTGGTGGGACAACTGGCTAGGTATTGGCCCTCTAGCTCACTTTTCTGCTAACAGCTGTAGGTTTAACCACACCCAAGTTTCAGCTTTTCTTACTAATGGCCAATGGAATGTTGATCTCATTATCCAAAAAGCCCCTCCCCAGTTTGTTCCTAACATTTTAGCAACTCAATTCAGCTACCATCCCCTCAAACAGGACCATCTATGCTGGATTCCTAATACCAATGGGGAGTTCAGTTGTTCTTCTGCCTGGGAGCTCATTAGAGATAAGAGGACAAATACTATGCTGAATGCATGTACTTGGCACCAACTAATACCTTTCAAATGCTCCTTTCTTGTTTGGAGAACTCTTAGAAGGAAATTACCTACCAATGAGAAAATAACCAGCTTTGGCAAAGCCCCCTCTCAGTGCCATTGTTGTGATAGACCTGTCCAAGACACCATTGATCACACCTTTGTTGCAGGAACCTTTGCCAAGAATACTTGGAAGGTGTTTGCTGATTCTTTGGGCATAAAAAGGATTACACACCTCTTAGAAATATGCTTATGAGATGGTGGACATCTAAATACAAGAATGAAGCACATAAACTCCTGTTACAAGCAATCCCTGTCTTCATTTGTTGGAACTTATGGAAGAATAGATGTGCTTCCAAATATGGTGGGAAGAAATCTAACCTTTCAAGAGTCAAATTTTCTGTCTACAAAGGCATCTCTAACCTGCTCATCACAGCTTTTCCTCATATTGAATGGCCAAATAACTGGAAGGACCTAGTCATTTCAGTGGAATAATGCTACCATGACACCAAAATTACCCCTGTATGCTGGATCAAACCAGGTGATCACATGGTAAAGCTAAATACAGATAGTAGTGCCCTTAACAACCCAGGCAACATTGGTGGAGGAGGAATACTTAGAAATACTCATAGTGACCTTATCTTTGCCTATGCAGTTCCATTGGGGGAAGGAACTAACAACCAAGCAGAAATCAGGACTGCTATCTTTGGTCTATCTTGGTGTATTCATCTTGGTTATTTACAGGTAGAGTTAGAGGTAGATTCTCAACTCCTAATCAGGTGGTTACAACAAGAAGCAAAACCCCCTTGGTCAATAAAGGAGCTGCTGGACAATTTAAACAACATCATCAACCAATTCCAAACTTTCAGCTGTAAACACATCCTTAGAGAAGCAAACTACACAGCTGATGTCTTATCCAAACACAGCCACAAATGCAAATCTCCTGAACTCTATTTCACTATGCATGATCTCCCCAAACAAGCTAAGGCATACCTTGAGATGGACAAGCTGGAAATGCCTTCTTTCAGAAGAAAGAAACTCAGAAGAATCAAGAAACCTCCCTAACTCATTCCATTTTTGGTTCTAACTAAAACTTCAACATGGTTTTGTCTATGCATAGCTATAAATACCTTGAAGATCTCACAGTTAGAACTCTTGGCAAAAGGAAAATCTCCCTTCCTTATTACTATCTTTATTATTTTCTTAGAATAACTAGTCTAACTTTAGAGGTAAGGAGTAGAGTAGTTTATATTTTGTCTTCTCTTCCTTCTTGGCTTAACAGGTATAAGAATCTTGATTGGAAGCCCAGGCTGGTCACACATGGGACACAATCAGCTGTCTTAAGCCTAAAGAGAGAGAAATTTGCTATTTGGAAGCTCCAACTTGGGTAAAAAGCCTTCAAATCTTGCAAGGCTAAAGAAAAGGTTATATGTGCATACCTCATGAAGTTTCATCTCAAATGGATAAGTGGAGACGTTAGTCGAGCGACCTTGAAAATGCTAACAGGCTCCAAAATTCTCTTTGAGATCCTTTCTTTTCTATTAGCCTGTACAGGTCTTTGCTTGTCTTTGGTTATTTGCTGTGTAGTTGCAGGTTGTTGGAGATATACATCAACATTCTTTAACAACAAATACATAGAGGACACCACTGATACAAGACTCTCCATGACTGAAATAAAAGGATTGTGCAGAAATGGAGACCCCTCTTGTTTTTGGTGCTTGTTTGGTTGTCTGTATTCCTTTGATTGTTTTTGTTTAGGTGAAATAACTACTGGGGAGCCACACACAAACAACCTGAACTAGATCACAAGAAAGGGCCTTCTTTTCTGTGAAGCATGCTCCAACAAGTTCCTTAACCTCTCCTACTATGAAAGAAACTTGGAGCTGCACACAAACCTTCAGCAGCTTATCCATTCTCCCCATTTGTTTGTTTCTTTGGTGCGTCTTTATGCAGGTTCAAAGATTCCCAAAAGAAGGGAGACAGCAGCTGGGCATAACTGGACCTCCTCTCCTAATCACTATTCCATCTATGCCTTCTCTAATAGCTCAACACCTGCAGCACCTCCTTGTGCAAACCCTTTCTTGCTGGTTCTTGTTTGTTGTGTAGCTGCAGATGTAAGGATGGATTCATCAACATGTTTTATCAACACCTACATAGAGGACATCACATATACAACCACCAAAACAAATACCTTCACTAAGAGGCCTACACAAGGACTGTGCAGAATTGCAATTCCCTCATGGTTTTTGTGTTTGTTTGGTTGCTTGTCTTTGTTTGATTGTTTTTGTTTAGGTACATCAACAACTAGGGAGCTATTCCATCATAAAAAGTTAGAGCTGCTCACTAGGACTCCACAGAAGCAATCCCATAACATCCAATCCAGCTTTTGGCTTTGTTCTTCTTCATCCTTTTGGACATTGCCTTTTTCCCTTTATGCAGACCCTCTTTGGAACTGCTATAAGGGCTGCAGTAACCTGGGGCTTCTATGGAGCAGCACAATCAGCTTTCCATCCACATTCTCTAACATCAACACACCCCAGCAACAACTCCACCAACCTGCAGCACACAAGGAAAAAATACAAGTTAATAGTACTGGTTACAGCAGCTTGCAGATTTCTTTGGTTGTGTGGTTTGTTGGTTTTGTTTGTCTGTGTAGGTACTCCAAGAAGTTGAACCTGATCACAACAAAGGACCTCCCTTTTTGTGTAACTGACACCAACAAGCAGCCTAAGCATAATGGAAGCAACAAGGAGCTGCACACAAACTCACACAAAGGGAGACAACTGCTTGGCTTAATTGGATCATCACATTAACTCTTAATCCATACCAAGTCCCCTGTCTCAACACTTCCAACAACCTTCTTGCACATCAGCTACAACTTCAAAGTTGAGAATGCTTGGTTTCTCAGGGCACCTGCAGCCATCATCACCCACCCTCTGTACCACCCATATGCAGCCCACAATGAGCAACTACAATTCACTAGTACCTGGTACAGCAGCCTCCAGATTTGTTTGTTTGTATATTTTTCTGGTTTTGTTTGCCTGTGCAGGTATCCCAAGGACTTGACCATCATCCAAAAGAGGGATCTACTACTGAACCTAACCTGCAACAACAAGCATATTATCACTGCAGCTAGAGAGGCAGCAAGGAGCTGGATACAGGACTGTAACAACCATGTTTGTTTGCTTCCTTGGCTACTTGTAGGTGCAGGTCCACATAGTTGTAAATGAATGGACACTAAAGCATGGCTTACTAGGGCCTCTCCAGCACATTCCAACATTCTTCAATACCTGCAGCAACCATATACTTGGACCCCCATGCAGCCTCCTTAGCTGATAATCATGATACTGATACAATGACACACTTCACCTGAATTTACTTGGTACGACAAGACTAAAAAGAGCAAAGATGAAAAGAAGTTTCCCATCCCATACGAGATAAAAGTTTTGTATACTTTTTCTATTTCAATGGAGCTATGTCTGGTACGTAGCAAGTTGAATAGGACTAGTGTAGGTTACTTTCTTTTTTTTCTCGTGAACGGGGAGAGTCTCTCTCATTTATGCTTTCTTAGTCAATTTGTACCGGGAGGAGTCCTCTCATAGGTTTACTACTTTCTAGTTATAGTTAGTCTCCTTTTTTGTATCGGGGATGAGTTAGCTGACCTTAATAGGTTAGCCGACTTATGAACCACCATAGGATCGGAGATAAGGTTTATGTCCCCCTTCTTGTATATTTTACTTTGTTTATTTATGTTAAGGCTTGGGGGTGATGCTCAACTCCTGACTGTGCACGAGAGGTGGGAGCCTCGTGTAGGTTCTGTTCCCATAAAAAAAAAATAAAAAAAATAGGGTCCTCATCTAATTTAGAACCATCGAACTCGAGCGGATTCATCCTTTGGAAATCCCGAATCCTAGAGGCCAAATTTTATATTTGGGGAGGAGGAACACCTTGATGCCCTTGGTTGGCTATGACTTGAGACAAAAATGTAATGATATTACAAAACTCGGCATGGGTTACCCCTTCTTCATGATGTGGGGCATTGGGAACTGAAGGAGCTTGGTCCTTATTGTCAACCCTTGCTCTTGGAGGTGCTCTTCTATGAGTCATTATCTAAAGAAAATGAAATGGGTTATAAGTTAGAGGAAAGCTTAGGACACTCTTAAGGCATGACATGAATTTGAAGAAGTGAAAACTTTTCTAAATGTCTCATAGTCTCCTATTCATAGTTATGGAGCGCTTCACAACCATGAACAAAATCCTATTTAATGAGGTATGTTGGACTCTGAGGACCATTCTAAACCTCAGGCTTAGATACCAAGTTTGTCATGATCCAAGCCTAGGCCCTAGATGTGACATGGCGAATGAGGAACCCAAAAGTACCTCAAACAAGCCTCTTAACATTCTTTTAGCCTTTCATAGGTAATGATAATAAATAAACAAGAAGAAATCATAATAGTAAATATTCAACTTACATATGTCCAACAATACCTCTAAACTTTAGATTTAACGGGGCTAAAACAAGTCCATAGCTTATCCTCAATCATAATAGAAAGAAACATCATAGTAAGTGTCAAAAGATCTCAACATATCATAAGCTAGAAAGATAAATGAGTATTTTTCCCGGAACATGGGAACTCACCAAAAGTATTCAAATAAAATCTCAACTAGCCACGTAGAGGTGAATGAGGTAGAGCACCGGTCCTTACATGGTGATATCATGTAGGCAAAAGAGTATGCGTTAGTACTTTGAATATAATAAGTATGTAGGCATGCATTAAAATATTTATGTAATATGAAATATAATGTAATGCATGTAGAATCAATCATATAGATATAATTTAAAATATTCATTTTGTGGGAAGATAACCATAACCGACATTTAAGACTGTGCGAGATATTACATGGAATCCAATATAACCCCTTACGTTGGCTGGAGAGACTACTTTTTGGGTAAACTCCATCAACTTCATTCATTTCTTTAACTTTAACTTTAAGGGCTATTTGTGGATCCATTAGCCTAAGCTTACAAGGGCTCCTATGTTGCCACATAGTTAATGAGATAAAGGGTTGCTACTAGGATTCCCTTATCGAATTCCACCTCAATACCTCTTTCGGTGGTAAGTTAATTCCATAGAATAGTTTAATAATTTAAAATAGTCATAGCATAAAACTTGAGAATTCAAAATATCGCATTCGGTGGAATAGCTCATTAAAATATTTAGTGAATTAAAAATGCAAGAATTGTCCTTATAGCATAAAGAATCCATCATTCGTAGCATTTCATCATTCTTTTATTTTATAAGACTCCCTTTTTATCATAGACATTTCTTTCATAAATATTTATTTGGAGTCAAAGCTTTCAAGTCAAACTTCATTGAAAATATAGTAAAACTAGGTGAGTTTAAGTCACTTCAACTTTTAAACATGTATGTAAATGAAATTATGCATAAATACTTTAAAATCCATTAATTAAAAATCATGTTTTAAACAACCCACCATGAATTTCAAGAACCTTTAAAGAGATAAATAGAGAAATTACTTACAAACCATCAATTCATACACATGAAATTATTTTGCATCAACATAGACCAATAATCATTAGTTTAACCATGATTCATGCTATTAAGTATAAATAAGAATTTTCCATAAAAAAATCTTACTTGAAATCAAGAGATTTAGTTGAAAGAGTTCTGAACTACATGAGTAGAAGAATGCATGGATAAAAACCCACATACCTTAGAGTAAAGCTTAAAGAAAATAAATATAATTTATCATATAGTCAAAATACTTTAGGCATGAGAGTGGAAGGAATACTCTCATTGAAGCCTTACATACTTGGAAGCCGAAGCGTTACTCAAAATCCAATGACTTAATGAACACTCTTGAATCCTAGACTTTTCTCCTTGCCGGAGCATTTTGTGTACTATCTGGAGTATATGAATCACCAAAATAGTATTTCTATACTACTAAGAACTAAAACAATATTTTGAGAATGAGTAAAGAAGTGTATAGAGAGAAGAGTTGTTTGAGAAAACTTGATGAACAAAATGATGAAATAAGGTTGGTATTTATAGGTGTGAAGAAGAAACCTAACAATAATTAAAATAATTATAAAGAAAAATCTAAAAATTTAATAGAGGATTGTGATGCCATGGGTGATGTCAAATGGAGGACTATTGATGTCATGTGATGTCAAATGGATCTAGATCTTCTATGGTTGGTGAGATGAATCTTCTTTTTACAAAATACCCTTTTTGGAGCTATGTTTGAATAAAATAACTTCCTAATTAGGATTTGATGTCTGTATATGAATGTATCTCTAGAAGTCTTCTTTTATGTCATTCAAGAATCAACTGATTTAGAGCATCCTACAGTGAGATATGAGTTTTCTTCTATAATTACTCCATTTCATCACAACACCAGGTCTTGCAAAGATTAATTTATTTGACTTTCTTAACCTCTAAATCTTAAGCTATGGTCTCATAAAAGTTGTAGATAATGATAGTGGGGTTATTTAAAAATTTAAATCATCTATTTTGGACCATCCTATGAAAAGTTATGCCTAAAATATAGAAGCAATACTATTTTCGTCGAGAATTGGAACACCATATACAATGTTTTTAGGGGGTGTTACAGTAAAATAAGCCTGTGACTGAAATTTCCAAATGTATTGACTAACCACCTCAAAGTCCATAATTCACAAGTGCAGACCAAGGACATTTTGATAACCCAAAACTCATCAATATGAACGCACTCTCTCCAAATTCACCCCTTTTTAGCTAACCGTTGGTCGATCACAACTATATTACTCTATCTCTTCAATCCCAATAAAAATCTCTTTTACATAACACTTCAAGCTAAAACATTGCCATACTTAGAATAAATAAAGAAAACTCCATTTTCGGCCTTCCCATCTCGAACATAGTCATTTGACACCACATCACACAACTAATTGAACCATTCAGCTAACCATCAAACTTACCATGAAGAGACAACCCAGGTAAATTTGAAGGGCAAACCTTAATTTCGCCACCTTAAGAACTAAGAATAGGGAATCAAAACAAGAAAGAATTGATGAAAGAATCCACAGAAGACCACAAGGTCCATAACTACTGACGCACCCTTCTCTCGGTAGAAACCTCACACTAGCTAAGCATACTAGGGGGCATGCTAGGAAAGGGAAGGGACAACTCAAAAAAACTCTAGGATGACTAAACAAGAATCCCCCAAAACAATCAACTAAGCCCAACATCCACATGGTATAACTCTACCACTACTGCTACATCACAGTAAAACCAATATGATCCACTACCAAAAGAAATCACCTAGACAAGATAAAAACATATAGTTTCAAATAAGGCTGTCATAGTAAATAAAAGGCAAGTAATCAGGTTAAATAAGCACACTCACATAATTCCATGTAAGGTAATTACCAGAATAGCAAGATGAATCTAACAAGCTAAATAATCATCGATGGGTACGAAGACCCCAACACCCAAGAACTACAAGTAAGGAAGTTCCTAGAAATAAAATTTATGCAAATCTGATTGATACCTGGAGCCTCGTCCTCTGTCTGACCTGCAGAAGCATGGGATAGAATGCACCTGGCCTCGAACTGATCACCTGAACCACTAACTGCAACACTCGGAGTATCACCTCTAACTAACTATCTCTGGGCCCTATGGACCCGATCATGTCAAGCCTGTCGCTTACGATGTGTAATTGTAGGACACTCCTTAGCCAGATGCCCAAACTCACCACAGGTATAGTACTTTCCACCAAATGTATCCTGATGAGATGAACCAACTAAATTAGTATGAGCCCTAAAACCTGAATGCTCAGATAGAAAACCTTGAGAGGTTTGTCGTGAACTTTGTATATAGTGGGTAACATAACCTATTACAGGACCGTATGGAACCTGAGGTTCTCTCGCCATGGGTTCGGTAGGTCTAGAGTGAAGCTGACCCTCACTAGGCTGATGCCTACTTCAGAGCGGGGTGTTACCCCTATTGCGTTGATGATGAGATCTCCTATATCCCTATTTGTAAGTCTCTATACATGTATTCTCCATAGACCTCACATAACTAACCACCTGGGGAAAAGTAGACCCACTAGCTATCAAGTGTTGTGATGTTAGGCGGAGCAGAAAAATAAATCCCTCAATAAATCGCTGAGTCATGTCTCGCTCCATAGGGAACAACGTAGGATCATGCCCTGTCCATTCTAGAAATTCCATTACATACTTAGAGACTGATGAAGAATCATGTTGAGGACCTACAAGTCCAACCCTAGGCTACAAACCACTTAGAACACCCAAAACTACTTCTACTTGCAGGTGTATGCCCATCGACATGATGAGTCTCCAATGCTGGACCCAAAGGAGCCGAGGTGGTCCCAGCTACTATCAATGACTGGGTAGTATATGTTGATGCTCCAACCATATCCATCAGAAAGCTCGTACTCTCCATCTAAGGAGGAATGAATTCCCAGAAAGTATTTAGAGTTTGATCAAAGAAATTCACACGATAAGTAGTCAAGAATGATTTTTTCCTAAAATGCCCTATAGCCTCCCGAAGATAGGGTACAACCGTCTCCGCACCAATCTGCAGAAATCTACTAGGTACTTGCTGTTATACCGACAATATCGACAAACCTAAGCTCTGATACCACTTCATCATGACCCAATTTCTTAAGTCATGATGACACCTACATTCAACCCACCAATAGGTAAGCCTAACCCCACAGTCCGTAACCATAGGCAATGAAACATCACAAATAGAAGGAAAGAGGCAAATAATAATAATAATAATAATAATAATAATAATAATAATAATAATAAGAATAAGAATAAGAATAAGAATAAGAACAGAAGAATAATAACAATACAACAAGATAACCTCCAAGACCTGGTATCAATCGGTAGTCGATCTACTAAACTAAATAAGGAAGTACAAGGTTTATACATATACAATAATAGTAATGGTAATACACATTGTCTCTGAATACAAAATAAAGACTAGTCCAAGTCGAAATGGAGGGAGATAGGCAACTCTGAACACCAAGAGCTCACCCGATTCTACAAATCCAAGAGCTGCTCCGCATGATATCCAAATCAGTAGTGAAAACTAGTACTATGATCTGTAGAGTGCAGAAGTGTAGTAGAGTACCAATAAGTGGCACTCTGTAGGCATCAACCGACTGAGCTCCAAAGATAAAAAAAGTATAAATAACATATAAGGAAGGAGTGTATATCACAAGTAACTAACAAGAATAATACGGAAGCTTGTAATAAGTGACATCTGATATAAGAAATAGAGAAGATATGAAACAACCAAGGAAATCAAGGACATACCTAGTGGCACCATCCCAAGACCTAAACACGACAACACACTATGAAGGAGGACAACTCAGTGACAACCTACTAACAGATTTAGATATAGATATCACATAAAGGCCCAAAGGATTGTATCACTAAATCCCTGTACAAAAGCTAGATAAATAAGAATAAGGGTAGTAACTACCTTCAAACAAGAGACCACCCTTTATACCGCCACAAGTTTGCAAATAGTAAGTCAATACCTTCCGAGCCCCTGTCTGCCCACGAAGTTCACTCACAAATAGGTAAACCCATACGGCATCCCATTCTACCGATAGGTATAAAAAACTGTACTGGTGATAGACAATGCATATATGAATGAAATAATGCAGTAACACCATCTGTGCCAAGTGCCTCATACCAAGATATATACACCTACTTCCAGTCTCGGCTAGGAAGTAGGAACTATGTGCCTCGATGGGATCGCCATAGTGGCTTGGGAATGCCCCTATATACTGCCTGGTACCGATGTAGGTCTTATATAATTCTGTAAAATGAGCGCATCCTCGATGCCTCAAATAAATATCATAAAATGAGCGCATCCTCGATGCCTCAAATTAATATAATAAAATGAGCACATCCTTGATGCCTCGAATCAATATAATAAAATGAGCTCATCCTCGATGCTTCAAATAAATATCATAAAATAAGCGCATCCTCGATGCCTCGAATCAATATTATAAAATGAGAACATCCTCAATGCCTCCAGTCTACTAAAATAGTAGTAGTAAAGGAAGTATGACCCCATTCAAAAATTAGTATAAAATAGTTTGGGTTACAACCTAGCTTTCTCAAATCAATACTAAGAACCAATGTATGCACTCGGATCGACTACATCCATGAGAAAATAATGATACAATGCAATACATGCCATCACTATTACTCAAAAAACACGGATAATCAAATACAATAATGACTCCACAAGTACCTTACCCTCTAGAGAATAGAAACAGGACTAACAAATGCAATCGACCTCAAATCACGGCCTAAAGCTCAACTCAACTCTTCTAACACAATCACAAGGCTTAAAAGGGAACTCAACCCTAATTGGCTAACAAGGAGGAGGAAATGAGGAAACAGGTGCTCACTAGTCAATCAATACTCCCAGATCCAATAGGGAATACAATCCCGAGATTTCAAACACAGCTAGTCTACCAAAAGGCAAAAGAGAACATAGAGGATTCTAGATCTAAATCCATGAATGGGATCCAATAGTAATTCACAAGCCTAACCGGGTGGAAATCACTACACCAAGGCTCCAAGAGAAGTGCTATAATAGGAAAGAACACTAAGTCTCAGAAATTCCTGCCAATCACGGCTACCTCATCTAAGGATCAACTCAAATCCAATTCTAAGGTGCTAATCCTCCATCCACCATAACATCAATCATGTCACCTAAAAAAGGCTAATAAAGTCCACACTAAGGTATAATCAGTAATCTTATCAACTAGACGGGAAATCTCATAAAGGCAAACTATCCTAAGGCTCATACCGGGACAAAAAGACAATAATTTAGGAGTCAAGCCTAACCCTCACATACAATCCAAATCACAAGATAATTATACTAAACAATACCTATTGAATCTCAATCAAAGAGTAGGGGACAGTAGCCTACCTCGAAGCCGAACACGCGAGCTCCAAATCCACTTTTCTGTAGTTTTCTGCTCCAAAATCAACTTCAATTGCCTCCACGCTATCAAAATATCAATTATCTCATCAATATGGACATTTTAACACCAAAATCATAATTTTTGGAGATGGGCCCAAAATTGGGTCAAAAATTGGGATTGTGAGACCTCTAATGGGAATCCCTTAATTGACTCCAAAAAGGTTCTCAACTTATTATTGAGATTGTACCCCAAAATGGGGCACAAATCGGTACTCATAACTATCTAAATCAGCCCAACAATTAAAAGCACCATTAAAGCTCTAAACTAAGCTTGGGCAGCCCCTTTGGGCAAGAAATTACCTAAAACCGATGACCTTCACACTTCTCCAAACCTACCAACACTTATCCACGAGTCCCACGAACACACCAGACTTCAAATTGCCAAAAATAGATCTCCCTAGCTCCCAAAATTGAAAAAGGAAAATGGGAGTTGGGGTTGGTTCGCATTTGGTCTTTAATTCAAAGACCAGACAACAAAGCATCGCGATTGCGAAGGCCACTGAGCCAGTGTATCGCGATCGCGGCCTTTGACCTCGTGATCACGAAGGCTACTAAACTAGTGCATCACCATCGTGACCACAAAGCTCATAAGCGCGATGAACAATGGTACTTGCACCAGCAGGTGCTGCACCAACTCAAACTTGAGCTTTGAACTAGCTCCGATGGGGTGCTCGGGATTCATTCAGGATCCCATGCATGCAAATGAACTATGCTACTCCACCAAATTCGATATTCCAGACTCACTCAATGGCGCAGTCTAAATTTCCATCCGAGGTCATCTCGAAAAAATGTGCGTCCCATGCCCAAGCATAAATTTTGCCAATTCTACAAGGAGACTTGAAATGAGACCGAAAGCCTCGGGACATTAATGAAAGGTTGTTCTAGATCAAACTCGATATTTTGAAGCTAACCACACTAAATAAATTTCAATCCGAGTGCGTTTACCAAGAATGTTAACCAAATTCAACTTTAGGCCAAAACTTAAAGGCTAAAAAGCCTAATAGCTCAAACTTGCATTGAAAGGCTCAGGACTCGAGATGACCATGCTACTAGCCTAAATTGGCCATTTCGGAGTTGATGAAACCATTGGAATTCTATTCTAAGGTCATATTCCTAGAGTTTTCACCAAAGTCAATTGTTCAAACTCCAAGAGTTCCAAAACAGAGAAACGGGCATTAAAACCAAACGAACGACCAAGAAACCGAACTGTCAGTGTCAGTATGTCATAAACGACTTGGGGTCACTACAGGAAAACTCTAAATTCTGAAAAGATCAAAAAGAACGAAAATAACTTGGAGGGTCATTACAAATATAAAGAAAGAGGATGGCGAAAGAAGCTCGTATAGTACTATGCCTTGGCTAGCATTTCTTTATAAGAATCCCCAATGGTCATGATAAATATAGAAGAGTTAGAAGTCCCATGTTTGAAAAAAAAGATGTCCTAATATGTTGTTTAAAGTTAGGATGCATGTACAAGAATGCAAAGAATTGTTTTGTGAATGTTTTAAAAAAATGCACCTTTACAACTTTTAAGAAATAATGTAACGTTTAATGATCATGTTTGTTTTCAAATCGACTCTAGCAGATGTTAGTAGTTACTACTTACGTTCATATATGTAGGAAGCTCAAAAGGTAAAAATAATTTAGATATGGCATCATAAAATATAGAGATAAATGTCAAAAACACACCTAAATTATCCTCTTTTTTTGAGTTTCATACATAAACTATGGATAGTATGAGTTTCATACCTAAATTATCACCTATTAGTTTGAGAAATACACTTCTCTTTTTTATTCCACTATCATCATGATGTGTGTACTACACTCTCGCTTTCATGTAAAAAAAATTGTGACATCACACTCCACATGAACAAAAATAAAAATTAAATAAATTATTAAAATTGGTTAAAATTAAAGATTAAAGTATTATTATCCCCCCTCCCTCCCTAAAAAAATATTATAAAATAAAATATAAAATAAATAAAATATAAAATATTTTTCTTCTATCACTCCACTACTTTCTCTCACCATAACCCCCCAACCCCTCTAATTTTTTTAGTTTTATTTTTTTTAAAAATTTCTTTTATAAAAGTTTTTTTAAAAAAAATCTTACTTCATCCCCCACCCCCTTTCAAATAATAATTTAGAAATTATTTTAATTATTTTTAAAAAAAATCTACCCTACCCCACCTACCCCTCCGCTTCCAATTTTCTTCTCATTTTGTGTTATATATATATATATATATGATTTAAAAAAAGTATTTTTTACTAGTCGCAAGACTTTTATTGCTATTATATTCGGTACACAAGTAGAGAAAAAATATTTTCCTAAAAATATATGTATATATCTAACACAAAATGAAGAAAATGTTAAAATAAAAAAATAAAAAAATTAAGAGCAGAAGGTTAGATGGGTGGGTATAATTTATTTATTTTTTAAAAAATAATAATAACATTTTAAAAAAAATAAAAAAAATACATTTTTAGGAAGGAGTGGGGGGGAGGTGAATTATGAATTTTTTAAAATATTTTATAAAAGAAATGTTAAAAAATAAAAGGACGGGGGATTGTCGGGGGGGGGGGGGATGGAGTGTGTGAGAAAAATATTTAAAATTTTTTTTTTTTTTAAAAATAATCTTTTTTTTTGTGATAGAAATACTTTAGTTTTTGACTTTACGAATATTAATAATTTATTTAATTTTTGTTAAGCTGGAATATTTTATCCATGTGGTAAGGTTTTTTCAAGAAATAGAGAGATTACAAAGAATGCATTACACACACCACTGAGGTGTGCTTCTCAAACTAATAAATGATAGCTTAGGTATGAAACTTACACTTCCAATAATTCAGGTATGAAACTCAAACAAATGGGATTATTTAGGTGTGTTTTTGACACTTTTCTCAAAAATATATAAGTTCTAAAAAAGTTTCTGTAGAGACTTTATAGCTTATTAAGATTCCTTAATAAATGACTTACATTGATACTATTATAAATTCATTGAATTAGTGGATTGTCCATATTCTCAATGCATGAACTACTTAGATTCATTTATTATATTCCCTAGGTTCTATGAACTAGTTTGGATAAGAATATATTTACTAATTAGGAAATTTAACATAGTGACTTTTGTAGTGATTTTTCAATCTATAAATAGGTTTGTCATCCACCCTTATAAGTGAGACTTGAAGACATTTGAATAAGATGTTCTCTGCTTCTACTCTCCACATCTCTTATTTATATATATTTCTTATCCTATATTACGTATGTTTTACAACACGTTAGCAGCACGAGACTCTAGCTAATTGAGATTGAGTTTTAGTTTTTTCTTTAGCTTATGCTTTGGTTGATTTCGTTATGAAAATCAAGAAGGTAAATGATAACTACTACAGTCAAGATATTATATTCATAAAATCAAGAACCAAGGCATATACTCCTATTTGTTGAGTATTCTTTGCTCCACAAAATTCCTTAAATGGGAGAAGGTATAAAATTTGATAGCATGAGTTTGTTTAACTGCAAATAAAGAATGGAGAGCTCTCTGGTAAGATTAAGAGCATGGTGAGTCACACTTCTATTTATTTTTCATTTAAAACAAAATGGAGATATTTGATAGAGTATTGTTTTGATTATGCTAATCTTTGAAGATTAATTTTATATTTATCTTATTATAATTACTTATATTATCTAAGACATTAGTTGACAGAAGTGCTTATATTATATGAATTTATTTAAATATTTTGAAAGATTCCAAGGGTGAGTCATATTGTCTTCAATCTATTAAACCATTGGTTGAGGGTAAGACGGTGGATTCAAGTCCCATTGTACCATAATAAAAAATATTTGAGGGTAAGATGGTAGATTCAAATTCTATCTCACCAAGAGGGTAGGACATCAATTTGAATTTCGATGCACCATACTAATAATAAATTGGGTATGAGTCCAATAGAATTCTGGCCTAACATGCCTTATATGGATAAGACATTGAGTATGAGTCTCATTGCACCATAGTGATGATAAAATAATATATTTTAGATAAAAAAATCATGAAATTCGTCCTATTGAATTTACTTCATTCCCTGAAGTGAATATGGTAGCAATACAAGTTAAGTTTGAAACCCACAATAGTGAATAATAAGTCTAAAAGAAGACAAGTGATTGAATATATGAATAAGGGCATGTAGGGAGAAAATTATAATAGTCATCATTATGATAATTATAAAAGAAAGAACACTATGGGTTCTCCAAATAGTCCTTCAAAATGTGAAGGTAATTTTTATCATCATAATGGTATGAAAGGTCATTGGACCTGTGGTTGTTGTGCAACCTAATTTGGTAAATTTATAAATCCCCTATCAAAAGAAACAAAGATAAAGTGGTGGTACACTTGGCCTTTCAAAATCATGTTGAGGTAAGTCATCCAAAAATGATGAATTTTAAAGGCATGATAATGAGCTTGTCATGCAAATTTATGAAGCTTATACATATGATTAGTCCATATCCTGAAGAGAATGTGATTTTTGACAAACATCATGAATGATCGACCATTATGAAAGTGAATGAGTCAAAATGTTATAAAAATATTATGGGTTGGATATATTATTGCACCCCAAAAATTTTGAGCTAAGACCCGAGCCATTCTTCTTCTGCATATAGGCTTGAGCCCAATGGCTTCTAGTTGTATATATATATTTTAGGATCAATTATTAAGTATTTGAAGTGTATTAGAGGTGAATTAGGGTCCTAAAGAACCGCTAGTACTAAGACTAGTTCAAAGATCCTTTACCGATTGAGTTTTTATATAAGATCATATAAGGGTCAAATTGAAATGACCATAACTTTCTAAATATTAAGAGTTAGTTGTCCCATCACCTATCATATTAATTGAATTTGAGTCCTCTTTCCAATGCCATCAATTTTGTCTTATTCCGAATTCAGAGTAAAATGTTATGTCCGTTTTACCTGAGAGTAGTGCTCCAATAGTTTGGGGCCTGGGGCGGCGTGCCAACAGTGCGCCTGACCCATTTTTCATATATTTTCTTAAGGAAGGGCATTCAGGACTTTTCCTATCTTTCCCAAACTTACCCCAAGCCGTTTTGGGACTTAAATTCATTACTTATCAATACCCTAAGGGTATTTTCTCTCATTTAACACTTGGAACATTGAGAGAAGAGAATTGGAGAGAAGAAAGAAAGCTAAGGTTCAAGGTTTTCAAGCCATTACTTCAAGTCTCAATCATTCCTTCGGTTTCCAGGTATGTAAGGTTACCCATAACGTGGATTGAGTTCATCCATGTGCCCTTTCATCTTTATTGTGTTGGAGGTTTTGAGATCCTTGAATTGAATTCTTGAGTTATCTATTGTCTCATTGAGTTCCTTATACTTAATTAAATACGTATTGATGATGTTCATGGGTTGAGTATTTGATTTAGATGCATGTTCATATCTTCATTCACATGAATCCTAATTAAAGATTATATTTGATTTTATGCATTGATTGAGTTTGAAAGTATTAATGGTAAATGTCCAGCATATGTTGAGTCTGAGAAGTCTTTTAATTATTATATTGAACATGAATATTTTGAGCATAATTGATGGTTTTAAGAAAGACTTTTAATAAGTTGGGATTGATTTTGAAAATATATTTTTCTGAAAGAACTTGATGATTTGAGCTTGAGTCGAGCCCGAGTTGAACTGAAAGAGTCTTTAAGATTTTAACTATTTTGATCCAGATTTCACTATACATTGTTTGAGTCGAGAATGCATATTTTAAAGATATTTGAGTATTTAATCTAAACGAGTGGATTGAATTAAGCATATTGAGTTTTGGGAGTAGTATCGAGAATCGAATTGAGTGAGTGTAAAACTCAATAATTATGTAGCTAGCGTAGAAGATGATTGAACTGTTAAAGTCGATTTTTCTCTTTTTATTGTCTTGACAAGATAAGACTTGATTGATTGTGGATCCAAGATTTGTGGATTCGTCCTTTAACTTGGCAATTATTGGAAGGACGTGGCAACAATGTCATTTCATTGTACATCACCTACTTATAGGTGGTGGGATTGTTTTCGGTTTAGATAGACTCTCTGATTGTGCATGAAAGTATATGACATGTTTTGAACAAGTTGAATATTGCTGAGCCCTTCTTAAAACATTGTTATATTTTATACTTGCATATCATATTGAGTTGGGTGAGTTTCATTTTATCTTGAGTACCTTTGATGTATTGTCATTTCATTCTGCCATATTACATATTCATACATTGCACGTACAGAGTTCATTTAGGCTTGCATCATTTCATGATGTAGAGATAGGTATTAGAGATCATCAACAGGCGCTTCATTGAAGATCTAGTTCTTTCCTGATAGTGGTGAGACCTCCTTTCTCTCTGAGGGATTATATTCATTCTTTCCATTGCTTACGACTAGTTCTTTTGAGGAGTCATGAACCTATCATTGGCACCATCTAGATAGTATAGATAGACGCTTCATGGACTAGATAATGATGGTTTTGTTTTGATGTCTTTAACTCTTGATTAGTTTTCTTTCAATCTATATTTCTGATTTGAATGATTGAGATTCTTCATTGAGTTATCCCACTAGGGTTGTTTTTTCTTAAACTAAGTCTTCCACTGAATGAGTGAATGTGTGATCAGGCTAAGTGGAAATATGTTTCTGATTTGAATGATTGAGATTGTTGATTGAGTTAGACCACTATGATTTGTTTTCTTAAACTAAGTCTTCTGTTGAATGAGTGAATGTTTGATCAAGCCAAGTGGTTGGCTTGAGACCCAGCAATGGCTTCTGAGTGTCGGTTATGTCTAGGGTATGTTCTCGGGGCGTGACATATATGCCATAACTCATCTCTACGGAAGGTTTGAGAGATACAAAGAAAAATATTATGGATTGAATATATGCAATAACTCATCTCTACGGGAGGTTTGAGAGAAATAAATAAATTCTATTTTGGCATAAATGGTCATTGATTATGTAGCTGTGGAATGACAAAAGAAAAGAAAGAAACATTTCTTGATTGTAATAATTTTAACCATGATAATAATATAATTTTCTCCTTAAATGAGATGTTCACCATACGGTTGGTGTTATGAGATAGTACACAAAATTAACTGTGAGCTTCAAAAGAGCTATTGTACTATCGAAGGAATAATATTGGGGTTGTAGTAAGTCTCAAAAGAAACTTTTTAAGTTTTGAAGGAAGTAAAAATAAAAAATTATTATAATTTACACTATAAATTATGAAAAGATTTAATATCTTCAAATTACTACAACCGTAGCAGGTTATAAATATTTATATAAAAAATTACCCACATTTTTCTTTTGATTGTTGTATACAAACTTGGGCATGATGATGGGATCACATTCAAAAGTAAACTAGAAATTTACTAGAATAGAGATCAGTTGGCATGACTGGTTGGCCATTCCGATTCAAATGTGATGCAAAAGTAATTGATAATTCACGTGTCTATATAATGAAGAAATATAAGATTCTTCAAGAATTCTCTTGTGTTGCTTGTTGTCATGATAAAATTATTTTTGTATCATTGTACCAGCTAAGATTGGGATTGTATCCCCAAAGGTTTTAAAACGTATAAAAAGGTGAATATGGGCCCGTTCACCCGCTATGTTGACCTTTTGCAACTATATGATAGATGCATCAATGCGATGGTCACATGTTCTTTGTTGTAAACTGACAAATTAGTTTATGTAAGGTTGTTTGCTCGAATTGTTAAATTAAGAACACAATTTCAAATTATCATGCTGATAATACTAGTTAGTTTAGCAGAAATTACATGCCTTCAATTATAGCTAAACCATGGGTATGAGAACAAAATGCCCAAATACAATTTGGTATGGGATGAATTTATTTAACATGTAGAAACACATGTATGCATCAATCCAATAAGATTTCTCCATCATAATTAGTTAGGGGTCAGGAACCAAATAATTTTTATCCAAACTTTGAATATGTGATATCTCATTTAATTACTCCACCACACACAAAGATGGATCCCCAACTGAGGTTGGGGTAAATGTTAGATTTTCTAACATTAGGGGGAGAGATGATTGACAGTTAAAAAATATTAGTGGGATGAATTATCTAGATCCTCATTGAAAAAAATATTAACTTGAAGTTCAAGGGATAATTCACTTTCATAACATTGCAAATTAATTGCCAGAGGAATTTTCTGATCCTAGTTTATAATTCAGTTGCAAATGCTCCAATGAGAAGTCCTTGAAGGATATAGTTTATGGTACGCCTGAAGCTTGATAGACCAATCCATTCCAAATGTAAAATTTTTTAAGGAAGGAGAGAATTAAACGATCAAGATAGTCATGATAATGAGGAAAGTGATTTAAAGGAGTATGACAACATAATACTTTATAAAACCTTGGCAAAGGTGTAGGTACCTGAAATAATGAAAAATGAAGAGATCTCGATAAGTTATGTCGCATTGGAATTGAGTCAAATGACCATCGACGGTATCTTTGATATGAAGTAGTGCTCAATGCGATGATGATGACAAGGATATTGAATTTAAATCTATCATATAGTGTGGACAGATAAATGATTGGCCAAATAAAGTAAAAAAATCAAGTATATTTTATTTCACTTAGAAAAGTGATGTTTTTGGACTTATAGTTCATAGATCAAGATATAATATTAGTGGGGTACAAATGAGTCATTGTGCGAAAGTATAACCATAAGATATAAAGTATGGCTTGTGCCTCAAGGCATAAAGGATTTTCGCAAAAGTCCTGAAATTATTAAATGCAGATGTGTTCTCCTGTGGCTGATGCGATGAGGCTTGTCTCAGTCTGACAATGGATGAAATACTTGAATATGTATAATGAATGATTATTATGTCTAGCTAGATGATGAAGGTTATATAAAAATCCTTGTAGGATATAAAAGGTCTCAAAGAAATTTCATTGAGTACCCCAATGATTGTGAGATTGCTTAACATAAAGAAAGATGAATTCCGATCTCATGAACATGATAAGAAAATATATGTATTAGTGAAATTGGTGCACTTAAAGATTGTTAGATATGCAAATGCTAAAAGATTATTTGATCTACATAACAAAAATTATGTGAGGAGATTGTCATATCATCATTCAAGTTATGCCAATAAACTAACAAAGAAACTAACTCAACACATCAAAGATGTGTGATTTTCTTTGAGAAGAAGAGACGAGCTTCAACAAAATTGGAATGCTCAAATCTCTGAGTTAAAAATTATTAATCATGCAGATGCAGAATATTTATTCGAGCTATGTAAATCTCTAGCACAAATGATCTATTTGTTTACATGTGGAGGAATAACAATATTTTGACATTCAATGAATCAAACGCCAGTAGCCACTTCTTCAAATCATGCAGAAATAGTATTTATCTATGAAGTAAGTCGGGAGTGTGTTTGGTTGGGATCAATGACCCATCATGTTTAGAAAATGTGTGATTTTTCTTAGGAAAGGTATTCTAGCTACCATGTATGAAAAACAATGTTGCATGTATAGCTCAACTGAAGGGAGGATACAATCAAAAGAGATCGGACAAAGCATATTTCACCAATATTCTTTTTCACATGTGATCTTCAAGAAAATGGTGACATAGATGTTCAAAAGATCCGTACAAGTGATAATCTTGCAGACTTATTCACTAAGGCATTGCCAATACCAACATTTGAGAAGGTGAGATATAAGTTTGAAATGCATCGTCTCAAAGATATCAAGTAAAGCTTTCATCAAAGGGAGTGAAATATGCATTGTAATCTTTTCCTTAACCATGGTTTTGTCCCAAATGGATTTTCTTGGTAATGTTTTTAATGAGGCAAAACTCAAGGCGTAATATGAGATGTGTGCACTCTTTTTCCTTCACTAGGCATTTTTTCATTACTTTTTTCCTAGTAAGATTTTAATGAGGCATGTCATCTATAGACATTCAAGGAGGAGTGTTATAAATTCATTAAATTAGTGGATTATCCATATTCTCAATACATGAACTACTTAGATTCATATGTTATATTCCCTAGGTTCATGAACCATTTTGGATAAGAATGTATTTACTAATTAGAGAATTTAGCATAGTAACTTTTGGAGTGACTCTTCAACCTATAAATAGGTTTGTCATCCACCTTTGTAAGTGAGACTTGAAGACATTTGAATAAGATGCTTTCTACTTCTACTCTCCACATCTCTTGTCTATATATATTTCTTATCCTATATTACTTATGTTTTACAGCAAATACGTATTTTCTTTAATACAATTGTATTTATATCGAATATAATATTTTTTATAATTATATTTATTTTATATTTAATTAATTAAATATTTTATAACATTAAATTATTGTAGAAGTAAAATGGTAACTCAACTTTGTTCTATGCAGTCAAGTTCTTGTTGTTACTCTTGTAGTCCTATATCATGTTTTCAGCAGACCATATGATGTTAAGTGATATATTAGACTTCATTTATATTGGTCTATATGGCCTTCAAATTCACCGTCTCTAATTCAAAAGGAAATTTTCCCTATACTGGAAAATGGAAATAAACATAAAATCATCTTTAGCCCTATCAATTTATCATAGCTTTCAATGCGTTGACCCTTGAATTATTTTCTCTTAAAGCTCCTGAATGATGGACAACTCACAAATAATTAATTAATAATGAATAGTTGTATATATTAATGTAACTGTATAGTATTGTATATAAGTGCAGTTAGAGATTTGATGTAGTAATCAAAGAAAATAATTAATATTTCCTCCATCCTATTTTATGTGGCATCCTTTTCTTTATAGTCTTGTAATGCCCCAAAATTTCATAAGGCCATATCAGACCTTGGAAAGATCAGAAAGACTGAAATCAGCAAAAGTTGGATTTGTACGGACCCTTCCACGGAACGTGAAAGGAACCACAGGCTGTGGTGGAACCCATAGATCAGAGTTCAGAACTTGGATATTTTTCTCATACTCTCAAGAACCTTTCTATGGGTCGTGGAAGCTTTCACGGGCCGTAGATCGATCCGTGAAACAAGACCCCAGAAGCCTAGAAATCTTGTCTTTTACGGGCACTTGTACGATCCTTATAGAGTTATACGTTATGTATAGGCTCCCATAGAAGTCAACCTTTAGGAACCCAGATCATCTTCATTCTACAGACACGTGTATGATTTGTGGTTTGTTGTACAAATCGTACAGTGGTCCATGAAGTTGGTTTCTGATAGTTATAAGTTAGGGGTCTTTTTCACTCTTTTAATTTTTATACTATGTCATTTTGGCCTATTCTAAGTAGGTTAATGATTCCTAAACACCCTAACCTCCCATTCACTTCTCATTCTCTTAAAATCAAGGTTTATTCTCTCCGAAGTTTTCTCTCAAGGCAAGAATAATAACTCAAGCTTCAAGTCTTCCTCCCAAATTCAAACTAGAGTTTCGTTCAAGGTATGTGGGAAATTCATCAATGGGTCTTTCTTCACCCATTAAGTCCCAAAGAAACCCCAATTTCTTTAAGTTATGATTTTTCAAAACTTAGGGTTTCATGATTTCTTATGGGTTCTCATTGAATTTCAAATATTCTTAAAGTATGATCTCTAATTACATGGTTTCAAGCATAATTCTATGATTTTAATTATAATTTTATGTTTTCAAGGATAATCTCACTAACCCATAGCATGCAAGTAATCTCATGATCAGAATTATAATATTTTCAGATGCATGTCTTAGATTTTCATGATTATAGATACTTTCGAATAAACAGTCTTTTTGTATAAATGACCATCATGATTTAGATGCTTTTAGATAAAGTATCTTTTAGATTATGTTCAATTATTATGATTTTAAGAAGCTACTCATTGTGTGTCGGATTTTCAATATGATTCAACAGTACAAACTATTATTATTATTCAGATTTATGCATATTTTCATTGAGAGTATATTTAGCATCGAGTGGACTTTTGGGGATGAAGGTTACTGGATAATTTCTCATCTCTTACTTCATTTAACCACAAGTTATCACCCATGAAATCAATACCCAGAAACCATTATAGGACCAACATTACCTACCTGGTAATCTCTTACCTTAAATAGCATTTAACAATACTCAAAACCATTCAGACTCTGTGCCCAAAAGGCCTAGGTATGAAGTATCCCATTAATTTACAAAAATATTATGAATTGGATGCAGGTACAACTATAGTTAATCCTATCCCACCTAGACGTGTAAGACCCCAAAAGTAGAAAAATCAAGAAAAAGGGAAAACACATAAAATCATAGCTTTTTTGGCCTTCACAAGGCCCTTCACGGATGTATTAAGCACCACGATCTATGGAAAGGGATCATGAAAGTGATATGCATAATGAATGTTTTTCAGGAGAGGAATACGGATGGGTCTATGGTCATATAGAGTTTCAAGAACCATATAACCTAGTCGTAAACCCCCTCCTCAATTTTGGCTCATAAGGTTTGTACGGGAGAAGCCCTACAGCTCATGAAAATGATTAAGGGTCATAGGGAGGTTCATTGGGGGGAAATTTTAGATATCTTGGAGTAGTGGTCCATGACCATTTATACGGCCCATAGTGTCCATCACGCCCCGTAGACCCCATCGTGAAAAAGGAGATTTTCAGTGGGCTAGGTAGGTTGTTCTCCACAAGGGTATCCACTCCTCGACCTTGATCTCCTTCATTCCTAAGGACTATTATATGGTCCATAGTTATTTATATGGACCACATAAGTGGTACGTGAAGTCGAACCATCACTTTTAATGCTAAGGGTATTTGTGTGTTTTTCCTATTTATTTGATACCTATACTTGCACATTTTTGGATATATTCCTAAACTAATAACTACCCAAAACCCTTCTCTAGCCCTCATTCTCTCAATTTCTCTCCCAATAAAAATCTTCTCTCTAAAAGAATTCTCCCAAAGTTCGTCTTCAAGATCAATCTAGGGTTTCAAAATTCAAATACTTTAATCTTCATTATTACAAAGCTTTGATTTCCAGATATTTGGGAATTCACCAATGGATTTCATTCATCCATTGGATTCCAAAAGAACTCAATTCTCCTATTTGATTTTCCCAAACCAAGAGAGTTTCATGTCAATTCTTTATGGGTCCTTTCAATATTGTTTCAATTAATGTTGTTTCACTTGATAATGCATGATTTTATATTAATACATGATTTTAAATTGATTTCACATGGACCCATGCATAATGTTATGATTTCCAATTAGAAACTATGAATTCATGATCAAGGATTTATCAATGATTTACAAATGATTTATGAAAAGATATGAACTATGTTTCAAGTATGAATGAATGAATTGTGAAAGGTTTTCTCACAATATGAAGAATTCATGATTTAGATGCTTAAATAGGTAAGTGTTTATATGGATATGTTATGATCATGATTTTCAAAAAATTATTCTTATGATGTATTTTATGAATGTGGATTGGTACATGTTTACCTTTCCTAATATTAATGATTTACTTATTGCGTTGGAATTAACTAAGCACCGAGAGGACTTTATGGTGAATACTTGGTAAGGGAGTCTCTAGTAGCAACCCCAAGTCCCAAACTATGTTGCCCCCATAAGTTTTCCTTGATTGGCCTAGCTAGTTGATCCACATATAGCACATGTTTATGATTATGATACAGAGTCTACCTTGGCAAGTAACCTCTCTCTTCTAGATGTGGGAGTTACATCGAATTCCATGTTACATCTCACATGGAGTTACATGTCGGTTAAGGTTAATATCCTATAAAGTACTATGTTCTTCTTATAATCACTTCAATAATGTTTTTATGATCAATGACCCTATTAAATATTTTCAACTGTTTTCAAGATTTACCTTATTCTTTTCGAGTTATTTGGTCATACATCACATGTTCATATTGATTATGCTCATTTATTCATGTTTAGGCATATTCCTCACATACTTAATGTATTCCATGTACTAACACATATAATTACCTACATTGTCTCATAATGTAGAGTATGACTCTCATCTCCCACATGGCTATCTCGAAGATCCATTCACACTTAGCTTTTGGCTGAGTCCTAATATTTCAAGGGCGAGCCCATTATGACTTTTTCTTCATGTTTAAATTATATTTCTTTCTTTATGTTTTGGTGAACTAGGAACTTTTCCTATGCCCCATCTAAAGTAGTAGAGGTATGTCTAGACTATTATGACTATGTAGTTCCCATTTCTTCAGAGTTTATATTTGATTCTCTTCTATTGAGACATCTATTTTGAGACTTGTTTCCACTATGATTCTCTTGTAGTATGTCTTATTAACTTTTTGAATTCTTTGTAGCCTAAGATTCTTGGTTGAGTTCCTTCTGGATTCTAATTGCGTTATTATGTTTAGGGTGTAGTCTGGATCATGACAAACTTAGTATTAGGGCGCAAGGTTTAAAGTGTCCTAGGGTGTCTGACATACCGTGTCAAGTAGAGTTTTATTCATGGGTGAGAAGCACGCCACATTTATGAATAAGAGGTTATGAGTCTCTTAGGAAACTTCACTCCTTTTGTCATTCCTGAGTCATGTGATAAAGTTGTACTCTAAGGTTTTTTCTCTAACTATCATTCTTTGTAATTATAAAATCATGTATCTATGAAGAGCCTATATCCGAAGGAATACCAACGCCAATAAGAAGGAGGAGCAACAAGCTCTCCAAGTTTCAAATAATCATCTAGCAGAATAAGTTTCACATGCATAGTTTTGATAAGCATTCTAGGTTCTTGCCCAAGCTATAGCCATACAAGCTAATCATGAGGGGTTTACTCCCATGAACCCAAGTGTGTATACGATGTCTAGTAAAGCTCATGACTTCACTTGGATGAACCCTCAGAGTTTTATGGTTCAAAGGTGGACAAGGATCCATAAGAGTTCATCAAGGTTATCTATAAGATTATGGACATCATGGGGACTAGTCTGGTAGAGAAGGTATACTTGGTTGCACATCAAATTAAGGGAGTTGCTCATATTTAGTATGAACAATGAAAGAGTAGAAGGGCTAGAGATAATGGTCTGTTGATTAGGAAGAGTCCAAGGGTGCTTTTCTTTACCATTTATTTCCATTGGAGTTGATGGAAGCTAAGATCAAAGAGTTCATCAACCTAAGGCAAGTTAACATAAGCATGAGGGAGTGTGCACTAAATTTTACTCAATTGTCAAAATATGCACCATTCATAGTTGCTGATTCTAGAGCTCGCATGTGCAAGTTTGTCTCGGGGTGTCGAATTTGGTGATCAAAGAATGTAGGACTAATAAGTTGATCAAGTAAATGGACATCTCAAGGATAATGACACATGCAAACCAAATAGAGGGGTAGAATCTAAAGGAGAGAGTTAGGGAGTCCAAGAAGGCTCAGATCAATGGTCGTAATTATTCTCATGGTAAGTTTGATAACGGTGGTTGTTCACAATTTTGCCCAAAGTTTTCCAAATTTTTTTTTGAATACTTCGGATCCTAAGTTCAACAAAGATAGGGTGCCTAATTCTAAGCCTCAAAAAGGAGCTCCAAGTAGTCAAAAGTATGGGAAGAGCCATAGAGGAGAGTGTTTGCCAGGTTTGAGTGCATGTTTTGGGTGTAGAAAGATGGGTCACCAAGTGAAAGATTTTCCTTCAGTTGCCACTAGATGTGGTCGTCGTCATCCTCAGACTCAGACTATTACTTTCGATAGACAGGCTCAACATAGTACTACTTCAGCTTTGGGTGGTGGTCAATGCCAGATCAGATTTTATGCTATCCAGACTCGTCAGGACATAGAAGATTCACCCGATGTGGTGACTAGTATATTACAAATCTTTGAGTTTGATGTTTATGCATTGTTAGATCTAAGTGCTACTCTATTATTTGTTACTTCTTATCTTGTCATGAAATTTTATGTTAGTCCCGCAATCTTATTGGAGCCTTTTTCGATCTATACTCATGTTGGTGATTCAGTTTTGGCTAAAAGAGTCTATAGAAATTGTCCAATTATAGTCTTTCATAAAATTGTCTCAGTTGATCGAATAGAGATTGATATGACTGATTTCAATGTTATTCTTGGTAAGGATTGGCTTCATGCATGTTATGTTTCCATTTGTTATAGAACCCATGTGGTTAAGTTTCAGTTTCCTAATGAGTCAGTCCTAGAATGGAAAGGTAGTAATTTTGTATTTAAGGGCCAATTTATCTCATACCTTAAAGCTCGAAAAATGATTTTTATAGGTTGCATTTATAATCTTGTACAGATTTGTGATACGAATTCTGAAGCTCCTACTCTTGAGTTAGTTTCAGTTATTAATGTATTTCCATATGATCTTCCAAGTATTCCTCTTAAAAGGGAGATAGACTTTGGTATTGATCTTCTTCCTGATACTCAGGCTATCTCTATTCCTCCTTACTGAATGGCTCCAACAAAACTTAAGAAGTTAAAAGATCAGTTGAAAGATTTATTGGATAAAGGCTCCACTAGATCGAGTATCTCTCCATGAGGTACACTAATTTTTTGTTGGGAAGAATGATGGTTCTCTTCACATGAGTAATGATGATCAACATTTGAACAAAGTCACAATCAAGAATAAGTATCTCATTCCAAGGATTGAAAACTTGTTTGATCAACTACAAGGAGAAAGTTATTTCTCAAAGATCGATCTTCGATCGGTTTATCATCAAATTTGAGTATGAAAATGTGACATTCTAAAGACGGCCTTTAGAACTCGATATGACCACTTTAATTTTTGGTTATATCCTTTGGACTAACAAATGCTCCTGCAGCTTTTATGGATATGATGAACATAGTGTTCAAGCATTATTTGGATATGTTCGTCATTATGTTTATTGATGATATTTTGGACTATTTTGAGAGCAAGAATGAGCATGTTGGTCATTTGAGCATTGTCTTGCAAGTTCTTAAGGATCGATAATTGTTTGCAAAGTTCAGTATATGTGAGTTTTGGTTGAGGTTGGTTGCTTTTCTTGGCCATGTTATTTCCGATGAAGGTATTATGATTGATCCTAAGAAGATAGAGGCGGTAAAGAATTGTCCTAGACCTTTGTCCCATTCCGATATTCAAATTTCTTGGGCTTAGACGATTATTATAGATGGTTTGTGGAAAGATTCTCCTCCATTTCATCACCCATGACTACTTTGACTAAAAAAAGGGTGAAATTTCAATGGTCTGAGGCATGTGAGAAAAGCTTCCAAGAGTTGAAAAATAGACTTACTTCCATTCTGGTGTTGACTTTATTGGAAGGGTCCGATGGTTTTATGGTATATTGTGATGCTTCATGGGTTGGTTTTGGTTTGTTTTGATGTAAAATGATAAGGTGATAGCTTATGATTCTAGGCAACTCAAGGTGCATGAAAAGAAATATCTAACTCATGACTTGGAGTTAGCGATGGTTGTTTTTTCCTTAAAGATTTGGAAACACTATCTCTATGGTGTTCATGTTGATGTATTCGCCGACCATAAGAGTTTGCAATATGTGTTTAACCAAAAGGACTTGACTTCAACAAAGGAGATGGCTTGAGTTGTTGAAGGATTATGCTATAAGCGTGTTGTACCATTCGAGTAAGGCAAATGTAGTTGCTAATGCTCTGAGTAGGTTGTCCATGAATAGTGTTGTCCATGTTCAGGATGAAAAGAAGGAGTTAGTACGTGATGTTCATAGACTAGCTCATTTGGATTTAGTACGTGATATTCATAGACTAGCTCATTTGGTTGTTCGCTTGGTTGATTTAGAGGATGAGGGTGTTGTTGTTTAAAATGGTTCAGAACTGTCCTCTGTAGCAGATGTAAAGGAAAAGCAATATAATGGTCCAACTTTATTGAGTTAAATAAAGCAGTTGCCAAAAAAAAACATTGAGGTTTTCTCCTAAGGAGGAGATGGTGTTCTTAGATATCAAGGACAATTATTTGTTTTTGATATTGATGGCTTGAGGAAAATGATATTTTCCGAAGCTCATAGTTTGCAGTATTCTATTCATCTGGGTTCCATAAATATATATCGAGATTTGACGGAAGTGTATTATTGGAATGGCATCAAGAATGATATTGTAGAGTCTGTGGCTAAGTATCCAAATTGTCAACAAGTAAAGATTAAGCATCAAAAATCAAGAGGTTTAGCTTAAGACATTGAAATTCCTACTTGGAAGTGGAAATACTTGAATCTGGACTTCATTACTGGTTTACCTCTTACGTGTAGGCAACATGATTCAGTTTGGATTGTTTTTGACCGAATGACTAAGTCGGTGCATTTTCTTCCCCGTTAAAACTTCTTATTCAGCCGAGTATTATTCTAGATTTACATTCATGAGTTGGTTAATCTTTATGGTGTTCCGTAATCTATGATTTCAAACAGAGGTACCCAATTTACATCTCAATTTTGGAGGTTATTCCAAAAGGGTTTTGGTACTCAAGTTAAACTTAGTATAAATTTTCATCCTCAGACCGATGGTCAAGCTGAACATACCATTCAGACTTTGAAGGATATGTTAAGATCTTGTGTAATAGACTTCAAAGAATATTGGGATGATCACTTACCATTGATTGAGTCTTTTTATAACAGCAGTTATCATTCAAGTATCCAAATGACTGCATTTGAGGCTTTATATGGTAGGAGGTGTATATCTCCTATTAGATGGTTTGAGGTTGGTGAAGTTGCTCTAATAGGACTAGATTTGGTTTGTGAGGCTATGGATAAAGTTACACATTAGATAAAGGTTGAAGACTGCGCAAAGCAGACAAATATCCTATTCAGATTTGAGGAGAAGAGAGCGTGAGTTTAACATTGATGACTGGGTTTACTTTAAAATATCACATATGAAGGGTGTGATGCATTTAGGCAAGAAAGGAAAGCTTGGTCCATGGTGTAGGACTATACCAGATTTTGAGGCGCTTTGACAAGGTAGCATATGGATTGGATTTGCCTTCGGAGTTGGCATTAGTGCATCCGATATTTCATGCTTCATTGTTGAAGAAGTGTGTTGGTGCTCCTAACTCTATTATACCTGTCACGACCCGAATTCGGGTGTGATGGCACTCATCTCAACCCACCGAGATGAGTCATCCTAATAACCAATGGAAAGTAAATGCGGAAGTAATTGAGATAAAAAAAGGTTTAACTCAGTCAAAAATAAATAAATAATCTCAAAATCCCTCAAGACTGGTTGTCACGTATACAAGCCACTAATAAATTATTGAAGTACAAAAGAAAATACAGACACAATGTCTTTGTCTCTAGAGTAGGACTAAAACATAATAAAAGAGTAAGAGGTGTCCGCTAGATGGATGTAACAGCTACCTCAACACTAGGAATGATAGCCTCGGATGTAGTAGAAAATAGTAGGAGATCAAGCAGGTCCGGGCTCACAACCTACACAAGTGTGGAAGCAAGGGGTGAGTACCAAATTACACGGTACTCAACAAGTGGTTAACTAAAACTAAGAAAAGCTTAATAGATACAAGTACTCATGTCCTCCTAACCGAACCTCCTTAACTACAACCTGCATAAAATCAGCCCAACTCTTCACTTGTACATTAACAACAGTAATACAATCCACAAATACTCATCAATAGTCTCGTCAATGAATCATACCAAATCAAGTTCAGCACACACAGAGCAATATAGGGGTAAACACAAATTCACAAATATCAAAAAGGTGCAATGCAATGCAATAAAATGATGCATGTTTGTCCTATCGGTACACATCCGCTGAATCACAGTCCGGAACCCATGGGGGACATTTCTATCCATGTAACTTGCCACGAAGCATGTGGCCCGTCCCCTTAATATATATATCCTACCACGGAGCGTGTGGCCCGATCCCTTTATTTTATAATACCTACCACGGAGCGTGTGGCCCGACCCCTTTGTTTCATAATACCTGCCACGGAGCGTGTGGCCCGACCCCTTTTGTTTCATATCATTTTCAATCTCAACACAATATATTAGAACCAATGCAATCAATTTATGTTCATATAATTCACTATAATAATATGACAACAACCATAATTTTTCCTATCTCACATCAACATAGTCATTTCACATGTCCAAAATAAATCCACAATCACAACATATCAATTTCACCAATACATGTCATTAGATCACTACTTTCTATCCCTCATCTCCATTTTTAAGGTCATTCATATAGTCAATAACCCAGTCTAATTCTCATTACTCCCTAGTACACATAACACGGAAATACAAGCATCTACAAGCTTAAACTAAGGTTTAGAAATTCACTTGCCTTAATTAATCAAGAAATTACTCCGGTACTCGAGCCTTCCATTTTTATTGGGCCTCCAAATAAGTATAATCTAATTAAATAAATAACCACAATAAGATTTCAAAATTAACAACACTCATATTATTATATGTCTCAACTAGACCCAAAATCTACCCAAATCTATAATCAAGTTCCTAATATTGATATCAAATAACATGTCAACTCTCATATTTCCAAATTTTAAGCCTAGGGTTAGGTTCTAATTTCCCCAATATCATAAATTTAATGGAATTCATAAAATATAATATACCTAATATTTAATTATCTATCTCAATATATCAAAATTCGGAAACTAACTCATTCTATGTCATTGAAGTCAAATCTGAAATTTTCTTTCCGATTATGTTCACTCATGATAAAATAAACTTACATATCAAATTTCAGCTAAAACGGATCGTTATTCGACCCCCAAATCAAGATTTTATATGAAGAACCCTAGGGTCATATTTTCTTATTTCAGCATTGTTTCTCCACCAATATACGCTAAAAATATGTTCATAATCACATGAAAATTTAATGAAAAGGATGAGAATAATTACCTTGATGCTTTGGAATGAAAATCTCTATTTTTCTCTCCTCCTTTATTTTTCTTTTCCCCTTTCTTTTCTTTCTTCCTCCGTATTTTTTTCTTCCCGTTTCTATTTCTCGTTTTCTCGTCGCGTTATATCTGATGGTATTAAGCCATCAGATTATGTATCTATATATAATTATTTTTGTTCTTTTCTTTTATTATTTCTTTTTCCTTTTCCAAACTGATTATGTATTAATATTTACAAACCCTACTAACCTATTTTAATAAATATAAGAAAAGTGATACAGGGTATTAAATAAATTAATACTTTAGCCCATCAGTTAAATTAATTTTCTAAAATTATTCCTCAACTAATTAACCAAATTTACCGAATAGTCTAAATAACCCATTAAAATTTTACGGGAAGGGTCTCGTATGAAAGGAGCAGGACTCGTTCTCAAAATGACCTAACGGTTCATTACATTATCCACCACTAAAAATCTGTTCGTCCTCGAACATAAAAAAGGAGAAGGGAGAATAACCAACGTTACCAAAAGCCTGAGTTATAATCTTCAAAAGTCGGTTTTCATTCCTTCAAGTGAGCTCCTCATTAAAACTATTCCATCAAGATCAACTTCTAAGAACTGAACTTTTGAATCAAACTTTGGCAAATCTATAAATTAGGGATAATTTAGATGTCACAGATTAACCCATGAACTAAACCTTAATCAAAACCCTCTAAACCTCATCATAACCATCAGGACAATCTTTCATCACATAACCATGAGAAAATTCTAGACTAATACCGGCTACAACCAGAAGTGAACCTGAATCAATCACCACACTCATAATGCACAGACTATCACAGATCTTGTTAAGATTCCATTCTCACTATCAAAGCTTTCCACGAGCTTAAGCTATACAAATCTGATCTTTAGGCATTAGGTACTCATTACTGGAGAATATGATTTATCTAACGAATGAAATGATTGAATACCCTCCTAGCGAGCGATACACCCAAGCATACAAAACTTCTAATAACACTATCGAAAATGGTAGATCAGTAGTTGAGATTGTAAACAACCCTTAAGAGAGGTAACACTAGACCCATTGGCCCCCTACATTCTACCATACATAGCCAGAATGAGACCCCGATAAGAGTTGAATTTTAAGACTGTCGGACAACTGTAAGTATTCATGGTAGATCCCTAACAACAATCCCTATTATACTTCAACAATCCCTAACAACACCAAATCTATCACAACTGAAATAACCAAGTTTGTAAAAGCATCCTACCCTACCAAAAGGATATCGCAGGATCGGTACACCGATCAACCACTAGGGATCCATCCACCGAAGTAGAAATACGGGTGGGCATAGGCAGCGAATCATACTTCAACTCATGTCCGAAACAAAATAGATAGTTACATAAGAATGTACGAAATCAAGATCGAATAACACAAGATACTTCTCTCATAGTGCTTATATCAAACATTTTCATTCATCTGACTCCATCACTTTGATTTTTTTGCTACCCACAATCGACCAGTCTGTTCCCCATATCAAAACTTAGAGAAATTCTTAGTCACCTGAATAATTCTATATACTATGAGCATATAGCCTCTATTTACCCTCTAGTGCCTATGTAACACATCACAATAGTACGTATAACCCATCAACAGAGTAGTATCAATCCAATTCAATATCCTTAATAACCATGAAGAACTATATCCCATTTGGTAATGCATCCATAAGTCACCTACCATAATTTGAGAGTCTAACCTTATATAAAAAACATAATCTTTGACACCTCACTATTTTTCATTCAAAGCAAAACCAAACCTTCAGAAAAGTCATTGTTACATCCCTCATAAGTCTGTGTCGAACCAATCGACATTGAATAGTCATATCTGAAAACAAGGGCAAAAATTCGTACAATCTTCAACTTTGAACTAAGGATCTACACATGGTGTCTTATTTCTTATCATTTCTTAGATGCTTCCCATGAAGTAAATTCCAAATACCTTGAACTATTTAATATACCAGACTCGTATTCCTTTTGCTAACTCATTTACCAACCTTATTCTTTTGAATCAAAACTTTAAGTGAAGCCCTTTCTTAGACCTTTTAATGATCAAAAGCAATAAACTCTGCAATCCAAACCCTGCACAAGTTCTTTCAGCTGCTCAATACCCCATGTGATCGATCAATTTTCATCTTGCCGATATATACTTAGATGAAACCTACCACCATAATATAGACTTAAAATGAACAACTTGAATTTCGAATTTCATCCATGTAACCCAATCCCATTATCTATCAATATTAGCTCATACATTGAAAACCTTTATAAATTCACGTATCTTAGCTATCATTGATCACCTCTCCATTGATCTTATTGTATTCTTTGTTAAAATTTAATTATACCAATTACCAAACTCGAAACCACAAAAGAACTTATTACCACACTCGAGTCAAACGCCTATAGAGTTATTTCTCAAATCTTTGCCACCATAAACAAAGAAAAATAAACAGAACCACGTGCCACTAAATTTAATTCTCCCCTCTCTCTGAAGATATATTCGGCCCTTACAACCAGAGTAAATATCATTTTTCTCGCCTTGTTTCGAAGGATAAACTACATTCCACTAATTATTTTCATTTATGAATCTAGATTCTTTCAATTCTATCCGAGCGGTGTCTCAACACATTCTACGACTTTCCATACAACCACGCCACTCATCAAATAGTAGAAAACCACAATTTAGATACCTGCAAGTCATTATTATCATATCAAATCTATTTAACCAAAAATCCTTAACGTATGGTTGTGTCCTGATCATAATCCATCACAAATTCTTATTACCTTTATGCTCAATAACCATTGCCATCATCTCGAAGTCAACCTTCTCAATCGACAAGATACCTTAAACCCAGTTATACCAACCAACTCCAATGGAATAACCCAATTTTATGCGCACTCTCACTAAAATTCTTAATTGCCTTCACACAAGTATACTCACTGCTACTTTCTTTATCCATAAGCTTATCATTCTGATATCGATCCACTCTTTTGGAGTTTACAGTTAAATTACAAGTCCTCACTTAGAATTCTCGGGATACACTTCAATACCTAAACACATTAATCATACCAAAATCCACCACTAAGATCTTTCTTATAAACAATGCTTACCCCAAGCGTCTGTAGTAATAAACTAGTTGGATTTTCAAATGTGAATGTAATATCAAATCTCATCATATGAGAAGATGATACAACTGATAACTCCTTAAGTAGTTAGTAATCACACTTGATAATTGATGTATTTGTTTTTGTATACGACTAGTACCACACCGTGAAAGTTTGATAGATCTACCACTAGAATACATCATTCCCACTGTAAAGATCATACCTAGATAATCTACACCTTCCTATCCATTACATAACTATCATACATTACCAATGCATTTCAGTCTTCAGTCAGAATTGATATCACCCTTCTGTAGGTAAGGTCAATAGCAAAAGAAACACAAACCATAACTCTAACCAAATAATCGCAAATACCGCGGTAGTAGACTTATAATATCCCTTCCTAATATACATCCACCCTAGCAAATAGCTGTAGAAATTTTGATCTCGATTGGCGCAAAATCATCCTCATCACACACTATGTAACTCATTCTTTCACGTTGAACTTCACGATCTGTAGTCTCCGAGGGCACAGTTCTCACAACATATACCATTCTCCTAATACCCCTAATTATACCATTCTCAATTGTAGAACCACTTCAAACATCGGGTAGGCCAAACAAGCATCATTCTCGATGCTTAACCACTATCCAGAAATATAAGATGTTCATATTATCCTCCAAACAATTGTTCCTCTTCCTATACCATATCCTCAAAGTACATTATTGAACCATAACCTTACTCACTCTTTCAAAATTACTATGCATTACAAGTCTCACCATACACCCTTTCCATAAGTTTATTTTTTCCACCTCCAAGTTAGATCTAGACCATTTGATGACATTTCAACTACACGCATATAGAATCAGGCAAGAGTCACCACTAAATATGAGAGAATGGAGTGAGGCAATAGAAAATAGATTGGATCAAGGATGCATGATAGAGAATCAAAAGGTGAAGATATTTCCTAACAGTCTTCATAGCCTCTCGAAGATAAGTACAAACGTCTCCATACCTGTCCTCAAGACTTTACTTAGACTCGGCTTGTATACACATGAGATCTATGAACCTGGGCTCTGATACTATTTTTGACACGACCCAAATTCGGGTGTGATGGCACTCATCTCAACCCACCGAGATGAGTCAGCCTAATAACCAATGGAAAGTAAATGCGAAAGTAATTGAGATAAAAAAAGGTTTAACTCAGTCAAAAACAAATAAATAATCTCAAAATCCCTCAAGACTGGTTGTCACGTATACAAGCCACTAATAAATTATCGAAGTACAAAAGAAAATACAGTCACAATGTCTTTATCTCTAGAGTAGGACTAAAACATAATAAAAGAGTAAGAGGTGTCCGCTAGATGGATGTAACAGCTACCTCAATACTAGGAATGATAGCCTCGGATGTAGTAGAAAATAGTAGGAGATCAAGCAGGTCCGGGCTCACAACCTACACAAGTGTGGAAGCAAGGGGTGAGTACCAAATTACACGATACTCAGCAAGTGGATAACTAAAACTAAGAAAAGCTTAATAGATACAAGTACTCCTGTCCTTCCAACCGAACCTCCTTAACTACAACCTGCATAAAATCAGCCCAACTCTTCACTTGTACATTAACAACAGTAATACAGTCCACAAATACTCATCAATAGTCTCGTCAATGAATCATACCAAATCAAGTTCAGCACATACAGAGCAATATAGGGGTAAACACAAATTCACAAATATCAAAAAGGTGCAATGCAATGCAATAAAATGATGCATGTTTGTCCTATCGGTACACATCTGCTGAATCACAGTCCGGAACCCATGGGGGACATTTCTGTCCATGTAACTTGCCACGAAGTGTGTGGCCCGTCCCCTTAATATATATATCCTACCACGGAGCGTGTGGCCCGATTCCTTTATTTTATAATACCTACCACGGAGCGTGTGGCCCGACCCCTTTGTTTCATAATACCTGCCACGGAGCGTGTGGCCCGACCCCTTTTGTTTCATATCATTTTCAATCTCAACACAATATGTCAGAACCAATGCAATCAATTCATGTTCATATAATTCACGATAATAATATGACAACAATCATAATTTTTCCTATCTCACATCAACATAGTCATTTCACATGTACAAAATAAATCCACAATCACAACATATCAATTCCATCAATACATGTCATTAGATTACTACTTTCTATCCCTCATCTCCATTTTTAAGGTCATTCATATAGTCAATAACCCAGTCTAATTCTCATTACTCCCTAGTACACATAACACGGAAATACAAGCATCTACAAGCTTAAACTAAGGTTTAGAAATTCACTTGCCTTAATTAATCAAGAAATTACTCCGGTACTCGAGCCTTCCATTTTTATTGGGCCTCCAAATAAGTATAATCTAATCAAATAAATAACCACAATAAGATTTTAAAACTAACAACACTCATATTATTATATGTCTCGCCTAGATCCAAAACCTACCCAAATCTATAATCAAGTTCCTAATATTGATGTCAAATAACATATCAACTCTCATATTTCCAAATTCTAAGCCTAGGGTTAGGTTCTAATTTCCCCAATATCATACATTTAATGGAATTCATAAAATATAATATACCTAATATTTAATTATCTATCTCAATATATCAAAATTCGGGAACTAACTCATTCTATGTCATTGAAGTCAAATCTGAAATTTTCTTTCCGATTATGTTCACTCATGATAAAATAAACTTACATATCAAATTTCAGCTAAAATGAATCGTTATTCGACCCCCAAATCAAGATTTTATATGAAGAACCCTAGGGTCATATTTTCTTATTTCAGCATTGTTTCTCCATTAATATACGCTAAAAATATGTTCATAATCACATGAAAATTTAATGGAAAAGATGAGAATAATTACTTTGATGCATTGGAATGAAAATCCCTATTTTTCTCTCCTCCTTTATTTTTCTTTTCCCCTTTCTTTTCTTTCTTCCTCCGTATTTTTTTCTTCCCGTTTCTATTTCTTGTTTTCTCGTCGCGTTATATCTGATGGTATTAAGCCATCAGATTATGTATCTATATATAATTATTTTTGTTCTTTTCTTTTATTATTTCTTTTTCCTTTTCCAAACTGATTATGTATTAATATTTACAAACCCTACTAACCTATTTTAATAAATATAAGAAAAGTGGTACAGGGTATTAAATAAATTAATACTTTAGCCCATCAGTTAAATTAATTTTCTAAAATTATTCCTCAACTAATTAACCAAATTTACCGAATAGTCTAAATAACCCATTAAAATTTTACGGGAAGGGTCTCGTATGAAAGGAGGAGGACTCGTTCTCAAAATGACCTAACGGTTCATTACAGTACCATTGGAAAATATTGGAGAGAGTCTATCTTATAAGGAGGTTCCGGTTAATATTTTAGATCATCAAATTTGAAAGTTGAGGAATAAAGAAGTTGCATTCGTGAAGGTTCTTTGGAGGAATCAACTAGTTGAGGGTGCTACATGGGAAGTTGAAGCTGATATGATATCATGTTATCCTCATCCCTTTCCTTCCATTCCACCTTGAGGTATTACGTTCCTTCATGATTCATTAAAATCCCAAAAATCTCTAAGTTAAGACCCGAACCATTCTTCATATGTGTTTAGGCATATCAAGCGATTATTAATTGTGCATAGTCGTTAAGGTCAATTCTTTAGTGTGGAAGAGATTTATATCAGGCGATTATTAATTGTGCATGTTAAGGTCAATTCTTTAGTGTGGAAGAGATTTGTAGATGAATTAAGGTCATATGAATCCACAAAGTTGAGTTGAAAGTTTCTTGCCCGATTGAGTTTCGATATAAGATTTTACTTGGTTAATCTTTAAACGACTATATCTTTTAGAATATTAAGATTTAGGCAACCCATAACCTATGAAATTAAATTTCTATAAGTCTTCTTTCCAATGCCACTAAATTTGCGTCATTTAGTGTTTGGAGTAAAGAGTTATGATCATTTTAATAACATGACGCAGTGCAGTTACATTTTGACCGACGGGAAAATACTAAAAAAAATCATATTTTTCCTTATACCCCTAGAAAAACCCTAAAATGGAATTCTTTACTTTTATAAATCCTTAAACAATCAGATTTCCATCTTTTTATTCCGCTTCTCCTCTGTCTCAAACCCACGAAAAAATTCTAATGAAAATCAAGCATAAGACTTTCGAACAAGGTTCTTCCAAATCTTTTTCAAGATTCTTCTTCAAGGTAAGTTCTTTTTCCAAGGATTTCAATATTTTCAACTTAAATTTCCACATGTAATCATGAATCATTAATAGAAATATTAACCCGTGACCATAGGATTTTCAAAAAACTAATTCAAAAATCTCAAGAAAAGATTTCTTGATCGTTCTTCTTTAAGTTAGGGTTTTTCTTCAAGATTCATGAAGCGTTTATGTAAGATTATCAAAGTGAGGAACTTAGTTCCTCCTCACGCCCTACATCTATTATTTTAATTATTAAGATCAAATTTAGGATTTTTACCCCATTATTCATAATTTTTGAATTATGTATACTTCTTATTGTTGATTCTTGATTTCATAATGGAAAATATGGTACTTCACATCATTGATGATCTTTGATTCTTGGTTCATGCTTATTTTCCCACATGGGTCCCTTTTTAATCAAAATTATTCAAAAATCTAGTGTTATTATTTCATATGCAGTATTTTCATGAATGAAATAAGTTCAAGATTTTCAAAAAAGTATATTTTTCTTTAATTAAATTATTTTACAAGGATTTCGAGAAAGTATATTTTATTTTAAATGCATTATTTTAAAAGATTTTTAAGAAAATATATTTTGCTTTATTTGCATTATTTTAAAAGAATTTCACGAAAGTATATTTTGTTTTATTTGCATTATTTTAGAAGAGTTCAAGAAAATATATTTTGCTTTAATTGAATTATTTTATAAGAGCTTCAAGAAAGTATATTTTACTTCAAGTGCATTATTTTCAAGAAGTATTTCAAGAAAGTATTTTTATCTTTAATTTTAAGTACATTATTTTATGAAAGAGTTCAAGAAATTATATTTAGCTTGAAGTTCAGCGATTCTATCAAAGTTTTTCATTCCAGGTATATGGGAGTACACCAATGAGTTTATTTCATCTATTGGGTCCTAAAAGAACTCAATTCTCCAATTTCAATTTACCCAATTCAATGTGGGTTTCATGTCAATTCTTCATGGGCCGTTCTCAATTGATTTCAATTAATGTTATTCTTCTATATTATGCATGAATTTACTATGATACATGATTTTAAATTGATTTCACATGGACCTATGCATTATGTCAATGATTTTCATTATGAACCATGATTTTGAGCATGAATTTTATGAAGATTCTACGAATGACTTACGATAGCTATGAATTATATTTCAAGTATGTTTTCATGTATGAATGAGTGAATTGTGAAAGATTTTTCTCAAAATATGAATGAAATCGTGATTTAGATGATTAGAAAGGTATATGTCTATATGAATTATATTATTATCATAATTTTCAAGGAGTTATTCTTATGATATATTTTATGATGTGGATTGGTATTGCTTATTACATTTCCTAATGATATGAATGATAAATGATTTACTTATTCCGTTGGGATTAACTTAGCACGAGAGGACTTTATGGTGGAGACTTGGTAAGGGAGTCTCTAGTAGTAACCCTTAATCCCAAACCACTTGCCTCCATAGATTTTCCTTAATTGGCCTAGCTAGTGGATCCACATACAACACATGATGATGATTATGATACAGAGTCTACCTTGACAAGTAGCCTCTCTCTTTTCGGTGTGGGAGGTACATCGAAATTCATGTTATAGCTCACATGGTCCTAAATGTTAAGATTAATATACCACAAAATTTCTATGTTTTCTTACAAGCTTTTAAATAATGTTTTATGATGCATCGACGTTATCTCATGACTTTATGTTTTACTTTACGCTTTTTAAGTTACTTGGTCATTGCATCAATTCATGTATTTCAGTTTAGCATCTCAGATTCACCATATCCAACTTTAAATATTATCATGCATATTTCACATACTTAGTACATTCAAAGTACAAATTTCATACTTCTTTTGCCTATATTTTTCATGTGATGTTGATTTAGGTTCTTACTATCAGGATCCTAATCAATTGGATCGCAGATTAGGTCCAGCAGGTGATGAGTTCTCATTTTTCGAGAACTCAAGTCGGTTTGTAGTTTTAGTATGTTATTTCTATTCGCATGTATTGATTAAGGGGAGCATGGTTCATGTCCCGAGTAACTATAATCAGTATTAGTATAGGCTTCATAGATAGTCAGTTGGAGTTGTTGTATTTAGTCTATTCTTTTAAGATTATTGTTGTTGTATAAAAAACTTTATTCACAAATATATTGAACTAGTATTTCATAATTATGCTTCCACTCAGTCATTTAAGTTCTTTACACGTTCATATTTAGTTGCTCATGACTATGCCAGTATCAAGGGTTAGCTTGGGTTCACTTGTGACTCTAAGCACCGTGTTACGACTTGGGGGTAGTCTCGAGTCGTGATAATTCACTCCTTTGAATTTATTTTGTTCATTCATTCTCATGTTTCCATATACATACATATTCATAAAATGAGTTCTAAAGTCATGTTTTAGCTTGGGGTTGATTACTCCTTAGTTTTATGCATTTTAATGTGTCATTGCATTCATGTTGGGTTGCTATTTCTCTTTCCTACTCTACTCATGCTAGGGTGAGTCCATTCAAGGAAGAATGTTTCCAAGGCGTAAATATTATAACACCCCAAAAGTCAAAAATCAAGAAAAAGAAAAATCACAGAAAATTGCAGCTTTTTTGGCCTTCACGGGCAGTAAGAAGCACCATGGTCCATGAAAAGTGGTCATGAAAATGATCTGGGCAATAAATTTTTTTCAAGAAATGAATACGGACAGATGTACAATCCGTATAAAACTTCACAGACCATAAAACCCAACCATAAACCCTTTGCTTAGTTATGGCTCCTGGAAATGATTACTGGTAGTAGTAGGGAGGTTCGTTTGGGAGAGAAATTTCAGAGATCTTGGAGTGCTGGTCCATGACCATTTGTACAGCCCGTAGTGGCCACGATCCATAGACCCCATCGTGAAAAGGGAAGTTTCAGTAAGGTAGTTGGGGTGTTCTCCACGAAGGCTTTTACGGCCCGTCAAGAGGTATATGACCCATAAACTTTTCCATCTAAGGTCCCCTCTCATAGACCTTGATCTCCTTCATTTATAAGGACTATTATATGGTTCATAGTAATTTGTACGGATAGTATAAGTGGTTTGTGAAGTTGACCCATCAATTTTTATGCTAAGGGTATTTGGGTCTTTTTCCTATTTATTTAATACCTATACTTGGACATTTTTGGATATATTTCTAAGCTAATAACTACCCAAAACCTTCCTCTAGCCCTCATTCTCTCAATTGCTCTTCCAACAAAAATCCTCTCTCTAAAAGAATTCTCCCAAAAGTTCATCTTCAAGATCAAGCTAGGGTTCCAAAGTTCAAGTGCTTCAATATTCATTATCATAAAGCTTCGATTTCCAGATATGTGGGAGTTCACCAATGGATTCCATTCATCCATTGGGTCCCAAACGAACTCAATTCTCCAATTTGATTTTCCCAAACCAAGAAAGTTTTATGTCAATTCTTCATGGGTCCTTTCGATATTGATTCAATTGATGTTATTTTACTTGATCATGCAAGATATTACATTACTGCATGATTTTAAATTAATTTCACATGGACCCATGCATAATGTTATGATTTCCAACTATGAACTAAGAATTCATAATCAAGGATTTATCAATGGACTACGGATGATTTATGACAAGATATGAACTATGTTCTCAAGAATATTTCAAGTATGAATGAGTGAATTGTGAAAGGTTTTCTCACAATATGAAGAAGTCATGATTTAGATGCTTAGAAAGGTAAGTATCTATATTAATATGTTAAGGTCATGATTTTCAATGAGTTATTCTTATGATATATTTTATGATTGTGGATTAGTACTTGTTTTCATTTCCTAATGATAATGATTTACTTATTTCATTGGGATTAACTAAGCATCAAGAGACTTTTGGGTGGAGACTTGGTAAGGGAGTCTCTAATAGCAACCCCTAGTTCTAAACTATGTTCCCCTATAGGTTTGGCTTAACTGGCCTAACTAGTGGATCTACATATAACACATGTTTATGATTATGATATGGAATTTACTTTGACAAGTAGCCTCTCTCTTCTCGATGTGGGAGTTACCTCAGATTTTATGTTATAGCTCACATAGTCTTAAATGTCGATTAAGGTTAATATCCCACAAAGTACTATGTTTTTCTTATAAGGCCTTCAATAATGTTTTTATGATGCAATGACCTTATTAAATATTTCAAGTGTTTTTATGTTTTACCTCATGTTTTTCAACTTATTTGGTCATGCATACATGTTCATATTGATAATATCTGTTTATTCATGTTTATGCATATTTCTCACATACTTAGTACATTTCATGTACTAACACATACAATTACCTACATTGTCTCATAATGTAGGGTACGACTCTCATCTCGCACATGGCTAGCTCGAAGATCCATTCACACTTAGCTTTTGGTTGAGTCCTCATATTTCAAGGGCGAGTCCATTATGACTTTTTCTTCATGTTCAAATTATATTTCTTTCTTTATGTTTTGGTAAACTAGGAACTTTTCCTATGCCCCATCTAAAGTAGTAGAGTCATGCCTAGACTGTTAAGAGTATATAGTTCTTGTTTCTTCGGAGATTGTATTTGATTCTCTTCTATTGAGACATTTATTTTGAGACTTCTTTCTGCATTTATGATTTTCTTGAAGTATGTATTATTTACCTTATGAATTTTATGTGTGCTAAGAGGCTTGGTTGGGGTCATTCGCGATTCTAATAGTTGTGTTACATCTAGGTCCTAGCCTGAGTCATGATAGAATGCCAAGCAACTAGTGCAGAACTCTGAACCCGAGCTACTGGCTCCATAAGGGTGTATTTTGACAGACGCAGTCCTAAAATTTGCAGGTTTTGACCTTCTTCCACTAGAATCCCTTCTCTTTATTGTTTCCAAGCTTAGAGCATAGGGGTTTGTGGGTGTCATGACCCAAGACTAGGTCCTATAAATGACATGGTGAATAAAGTACCCAGAGGCACCTCACCCAAGACTTTTAGCATTCGTTAAGCATTTCATTGGTAATGATAAACAAAAGTGAAAACAAATGGGGTAAAAGGACAAAGTGAGATAACATAGAATAAAGGTTATTGACAACATCAGACATTATCAACTTTTCCGACAATACCTCTACATCCTTAGACGTGGCGAGGGCTAAGATATATCCCTAGCTCACCCTCAAGATTTAGTCAAAAGATACCGAAGATAACTCAAATGTCTAAACATCATAAAAATATAGAAAGGAATAAGAGTGTTGTTCCCGGACCATGGGAAATCACCACTAGTATTAGCCTTCAACAAACAATCTAGCCACGGGGAGGAGAGTATGGAGCAACACTAGTTCCTACATGGTGATATCATGTAGAAAAAAGTATGTGTTAGTACTTTGAATGTACTAAGTATGTGAGCATGCTAAAATGAAGGACATCAATTCATATATATAAACAATATGCATAAGTTAATGCGTGCATGAGAAACATCATAATAAAACCTTTAAACCATCAATTTATGGAAAAGTGATCGTAAAAGACATTTAAGACCATGCGAGCTATTACATGGAATCTGATGACTCCTGCATCGGGGCAGGCCCATGAATCTTGCATCGAGACAGGAGAGACTACCTTGCCGGGGTAGTACTCCATCAACTTTAAATATTCTTTAACTTTAATGGCTAATCGTGGATACACTAGCCTAAACATAGCTGACAACGGCCCTATAGTGGCACATAGTTAATATAACATGAGACTTTACTTAAGAACCCCTTCGGCCGAGTCCCATTCTACATACTAACTTCGGTGCTAGGTCAAATCCCATGGAATAGGTTTAAACATCATCATAGCATAATATATAATTTTGACATAAAAACAAAAACATCATTCAGTGGAATAGCTCATTAAAATCTTTCATTTGATTCAATGCAAGAATGTACTTTCACAGTGAAACCTTAGTTCGGGTAAGAAGCCCTTTCATCAATCAATCATTTCATAAAGACTCCATTTACATTAGAATTTACTTCGTATCATTCATTTGGAGTCAAACTTCATTTCAACTTTACTTAAATCATGATGAAAACTAGGTGGGTTCTCTTCATAAAACCTTTAAATGCATTTTGAAGAATCAATGCATGCATAAGAGTGATGAAATGTATCAATTTAGAATATCTCAAACAACCCACCATTCATACTTAAAACCTCATTCAAGCCTTCATAGTGGCACATTATTAAACCATTCAACTCATGTAATTGAGAGTCAAAATACATCACTATAGGTATATAAACTTCAAATATATCATAGTCTATGCATTCAAACTCATTATATAAAAGACCATAAGAATTCATCACAAGAAAGTTGGAATATCAAATTGGAAATTCATTTGGAATCCATGGGTGGAAGGGACCATGGATGACAAAGCTCACATATCTTGTAGGAGACAAAACCCAAAAGAGAACTTAAGGAAGAATGGTGACTTGAATGCCTTAAATTGAAAACCCTAGTCTTGCCTTGAGGTTCTTGAGAGAGTTTGGAAAGAGAGAATTTGAGAGTCTTAAGTTTTAAGTGGGCAGAGTGAGGACATCGAAGGGTTTAGGGTCTTTATATAGAAGAATTCAACCTCCAAAATGACACCATTTTGAATTAAAACGTAGGAACTCAATAAAATGCCCCTTTAAATATCTGACCGGAAAGGACTTCACGAGGACCCTTCACAATCTGTGGTGCTCACTACGGTTCATGGTGGAGTCCCACAATGAGGGACTTATAAAAAATTAGAAAAGGGCATGCAGGAGTAGTCTCTGAAGTTCATCAGGGACATTATCACAGTCCATGAAGATCACTACGGGCCATGAAATGTGGCCGTGGTACATGTCTGTAAGTGGACCTCCAGAGTGTCCACCATGTTCTGTGGAGATTTCTATAACCCGTGGTGGGAGTCCGTGGACCTTGCCTTAAGAACATTCCTGAGGGTCCTAGGAAAGGCTCACCACGGAGGGATTCACGGCCCATGGTGCTCACCACGGTCCGTGGCCCTCCATCGTGGTTCATCCCCATATAGTTTGAGTCTCTAAATCTCCACCACGGTGACTCATCATGGCCTGTGGTCCTTACCACGGTCCGTGATGGCTTTTGTGGTCGGCTTCAGGTGCTAGTTTCTGCAACCTCTCTAAAAATTCATCCTTGGTTCCTTGGTTAAGGACCTTGCACAGTTTTGGAGTCTTGCAATATCTACCCCTTGTGAACACTCGTCCTTGAATGAAAACCATTGACATAAAAGAGGACATAGCACAAGGACTAGCAACCTTACATATATGCAATGATATTCGAAATGCATCAAACATGAAACCTTTAAGGTTCTGCATAAACATAACTTTAAAATTCAACTACATGAATATGCATGCATATGAAGACTTGGAAAACCAAAACATAAGAGTCTTAAATACTTGAGCATGAAGGACGCATTACCTTAGGCTTGAGTAGAATGAAAAAGATGAGGGTAACATTTCATCATGTTCGCTTCTGCTTCCCATGTGGCACCTTCAACTTGTTGATTCCTCCAAATAACTTTAATGAATGCAACTTCTTTGTTCTTCAATCTTTTGACTTACCGTTCCAAAATCTCAACCAGAATCTCTTCATAGGTCAAATTCTCTTCAACATTCACTATCTCTAGAGGCACTATGGAGCTAGGATCTTCCACACATTTCCTCAACATAGACACATGGAACACTGGATGAACCATGGCCATTTTCGAAGGTAATTCCAACTCATAAGCTACTTTACCAACCTATTTTAAAATTCTATAAAGCCTACATACCTAGAGCTTAATTTACCTTTCTTGCCAAACCTAACCACACCCTTCACAAGTGAAACCTTCAAATACACCCAATAGTCCACTTTAAACTCAAGATTCCTTCTTCTAACATCAGAATAGGACTTCTGACAACTTTGGGCCATCTTCAACCTCTGTCTAATGACTTTCACTTTCTCTAAAGCATCAAGTACCAAATTGGTACCTCACAAGGTCATCTTACCAACTTTGAACTAGCCAATTGAAGATCTACATCGTCTCTCATCCAAAGCCACAAATAGAGCCATCTTAATACTCGAGTGGTAGTTATTATTATAGGGCAACTCGATGAGCGGTAGGTGATCATCCCAATATCCCTTGAACTCCAACACACAAGGCCTTAACATATCCTTTAGTGTTTGAATCATCTACTTGGCTTGCCTATCGGTTTGAGGATGGAATGTGGTGCTTAACTTTACCTTAGTACTGAGGCCCTTTTGAAATGATCTAAAAATTTGAGAGGTGAATTGGGTACCATGATAAAAAATAATGGACAACGACACACCATGCAACCTTACCAACTCTCAAATATACAACTTAGCATAATCTTCGGCATGATACAAAGTCTTGATCGGTAAGAAGTAAGCCAACTTAGTGTCATGACCCAATCCTAAAGGCTGCGACTTATGCCTAAGTTGGGCACCCATATGTACCCTTATCCCCACTTAGGATGTTAGCAGAAGAAACAAATGTAGAAATCAAAAGAGGTCACTAAGGAGCACATGAAAGCAGATATAGCACACGAAGGCTGTTAAGGCTATCACGGAACATAAAAGTCCAAAACACATATACAGGACCCACAGAACATATATAGAACCCATAATACAAGTCTACAGACCTCTACAGAATGATAGCCTAATCATACGATGGGACAGGGCCCCAACGTACCTTTGACCAATGTGTACAAATATACAACAGAAAAGTTAGTACCAAAATAAGGCTACGAATAAAAGAGTACCATCAAACAGCAGAGTGGATGTCCTAAGCAAGCAAGTCAGCAAAACGAGCGTCTGTACCTGCGGGCATGTAATGCATCCCCCAAGGAAAGGGGGTCAGTACGGAAAATATACTGAATATGTAAAGCATGGACTGTAATAAATAAAGTCATAACTAGAATAGAATATACAGAAAATGAGCGAAATATCCAGAATGTCAAAATACTTATCACAAACACAGATAATGCATGCAGAAAATCATATGTCATATCTGGCCCCACTATGGGATGAGGTGAACAAAACATAGTCTCCATTCCATCACCGATGCCACAGCACAGCATAACTCTAAAGTAGGGAACATCTTCATAACAGATCATATCATATCAGATGGCCATATCATATCATCAGACATCAACATATGTGTACATGACACAGCATAACTCCACAACCTATGTACAGGGTGTACCTGCCCCCTCACGTCAAGGCACGGCGAATAAGGCAGAGAAGTATGCACGATCATATATATCCTACCCTAGGCTCAGTGAATAAAGCATTAAGGCATCCACGAGTAGAGTAGTGAGAAACTAAATATAATTTAAATCATATTTGAGACTCGATGGAATGATCAAAATGAGCTATCATTCAAAAATCAAGATAAGCGCCATATCAAGTACCTTTTGAATGTTACTATGGATTGCATTAAAATAGAATCTCTGGAAATCTAAAACATTGGCCATCCAAATGGCTCTAAGAATAGGAACTTACTTGGAAGCATATAAAAATCATATATTTATTTCATAAAGACCATTCCAAAGAAAGGAATATAGCTTCACATTTTTTCTACTCTCCATCATATAGAAGGCTTGAAAGCCATAACTCCATTATTATGGAAGTTCTAACATTAGGAAGTAGATAAGAGTCATAAATCATGCTCGGAGATTTATGTAAAGGATAAACCCCAAAACTTACATCATGTAATACTTATGTCAAAACATGCCAAGAGAAGAAAAGGGTATCTTTACATACCTATGCCAAAAACATGCCAAGAGAAAGAAGGTAGCTTCACATACCTATTATGGATTACTCTTAACCACGTTCGCCTCATCATCTTTTGAACCTATTTAACAGGAGAGTAATACTCAGATTAATAACCTTTTACTTTCTAATTTCCAACTCTACAATCGGAGGCATCGACGCCGAGGAAGAGAAGGTTCTTCTTTGATGATCTAAGTCAAGCAATCATGACACATCGAGACTATATAAATAAGATATGGAAGTATTTAGAAAGCTCTATGCATACCTGACGCATTTGTGTCCACTCGTGTGGAGCCTTTGCTCACATACGACATTTCTCAAATCATTGAGTCATACGAATAGGAGGAGGGAGTTTACCGAACCACGTATCCATAGCAATCATTTCCTTATCCATTTCTCTTAACTAGCTTATTACTAGCTTCGAAGTTACCAAAAATTGGGAAGCATCTCCCCTATAACTTCAACATCCCCGAGATTTCAACTTGGCCAAAATATCAACAACCATACCAACAACAAAACCAGTAGCATATTTATAAGTGAATCACTTCAACTTTACAAAATACAAACTCCAAACAACTCGCTTAACTACGATACCAAAATAGAGTTTTTAATCTTTATTTCGTAAAACCTTTAACAATATGAAATGGAGGGTCATGTGGATGAAACCAGAAGTAACCACACCCTTTTTAAAACACCTTCCAGCCCTGTACCATGCAACCAAACCATCTGCAACCGCAGCACCACGATCACAACACACTACCCGACTTCAATTTAAGTATAACGACTTCAATTTAGTTCGTTTCTAACGTCAAGCATCCTTATGCAATTTTTCCACTTCAAACATTATTTAATACATGTAATATACATAATAAAATCATCATAAACTCCAATTTGAAAGGAAAAACCTTACCTTGCCCGAAACTCACCAAACTCGCCAAAACTCGCCTCGGAAGTTCCTTTAGCACAACTAAAACTTTCTGGCTGCATGTTGTCCTTTCGGTGCTGCCCTAAATCATAAATTTATATTACTAACACCTTAATATCATAGTGGTATACCCTATATAATTAATTCATGAAATAAAATCGAAGGAGTTACCCTTTGTTTTTCTCCAACCCGTGGCTCTCTCTTCTCTAGCTCAAGGTTTCTCTTCTCTTTTTTTTTTCTCTAGAAGTTTGTAGATAAGAATGACTTTGGCTGTAGATAAGAATGAATCATAAAATATATATATATAGGCTACCTTAGGGGGGTGACATGTGTCATCCCCTAAGTGATGACACATATCAAGCACTTAGTGGGCCAACGCATCCCTCCTCCACTTAGGGGATGCCACGTGGAATGTGGGGCCCACCCCCTTGCTTCAGCTACTTCCACATGGCACTTCCATCTGCTTCCACGTGGTACTCCCTCTTGCTTCCATATGTCATTTTCTTTTCCTCTTTGTGGGTTCGTAATCTCATCTTACTTTATGAACTTATGTAATCCTTGCTATGTAAACTTGGTATGAACTCAAGTAGCTTAAGAATGCAATATTTTCAAGTTGGTAGCTTACGTACGTAAGTCGAGTCCCATGACTCATTACATGGCCTCCAACTTCTTCTAGATTCTTATAACCATTTTTCCAATCTTCCCTACTATGGGGTGTTACATTCTTCCTTCCTTAGAGTTATTTGGTAGAGTTATAGATTATCCAGCTCACATGGTGAATTTTAAGAAGATTAAGAACCTTTCAAGAAACTTAACAGCCTATCAAGAAGCTTAAGAACCTTCCAAGGTACAAAAGTATGGGGTATAACATTCTTCCCCCCCGTTAGAACATTCATTCTCGAATGTTAACTCGTCTTATAGGGTTTTATGAGGACTTTGGGATTTCTCTATAACCATTGTCTTCCAATCCTTTTAGGAGTTTAGACTATGTTTGGATATAGGGAACAAATATGGATATCTCTTCTCTACCTCTCTGTAATGTATCTAAAATATTATAACTGTATTGTCCTTATTGAACCCTTATTCCTTTTACCACGTACTTACTCACTTGGCCCTATACGTAACACATACATATTCATAGGTTGCATAACCCTTTCGATATAACTTGTATGAGGTAGACGTAGTCTTTTCGTCTTCGGGTTCATTCTGCTTCACCTATCTCATTCACATTGAAACTCGTTTGTCCTATCTTATCATACTTCTTTCTTTTCTTTTATTCACTCCTTGCTCTTCTCACTTCCAATCATAGGAGGTTTTCTGTCTCTTTTCCTTAGTTATTTATCTATCGCAGCATCTTTTGCGACCAACGCTATAGACAACATCTTGTCTTTTGACTCTGCATGGTATCGTTATCCTTCACACGATCTCTTGAGTTATTTGACAACCTTCCCTAGTCGTACCTTTTCTTTTTTTATACGCACCCATCTTCTAACGTTATGTCGTGCAGGGTTTTGCCAAAAACTTCTTGACACCGCCTTAAATACCATTCTGACTTCTATCCTATTATTATTGGCTTTTAGTCCTTCTAACTTTCTTCAACACGGGATCTTCTTAAAGTTTAAACATCCATGTCCGCGATATTGTAGTATCTATTATTTCCATCTTTCCCTTGCATTCTTCTCACCCGCTTCCCCCCTTAAGGGGGGGGGGTACTTATACCGTTGTCCAATATCTTTTCCCAATTCGCTTGGTACCATATCATGTCCATCTCTTTCTTCATCCTTTATAACTTGATTCTATTCATACAAAACCTTGACTAAGTCATGAAGTGACGAGAACCTTTCCATACATAGTGTGACATCTCATCTATTAATCTGTACTTGTGTAATGTGACCCATGGAACAACTCATCCAAGGCCACACTCCACTTATCTTTATCAAAAGTTAATTAGCACTTTTAGTCGTTCCAATTTCAATTAGGCAATACTTGTATTTCGACAATAATTGTCCAAGGTTCTCTTGCAGGAGTAGCTTTATCCCAACCTATATCCTTTATATCTTGGGATGAATGTATATTGCACCATTTATTCCTTAAGTTTACCGTCTTTGTCTCTTAAGGATTCTACTATTGTCGGGGCAACGTTGTTTGCATGCACCACCCCTTTATACCTTATACCCCTTACCCTTACTGTGTACCCAACACCGACTTTTAATTTTCTCAACAACATATCAAGTTCGCCTCAATCAGAGCCTTACCTTATAACCATGTAGTCGTATTGCACTTTTAAGTTCATATTGTATATTCCCCTTTCGTTCTGTATCTGTATTCATTTAATCATATCTATGTTGGGTGCTTCCATAGATTTCTCTTATCATTTATCTCGTCTATGTCTATCTTTTATTCCGCACAAGAGGGATCTTATACTACCTCTGTATAATTCGGAACGCATTACTTCTACATAATCCTTTTTCTTATTTCCAAAATGTATTCTGTCCATCCATGTTTATTCGTATCATACCAATCATTCCCTAACACCCATTCTATCTCATTTCTCATCCTTCTACAGCTTGATCTTTCGTAGTTTCGTCACTTTTATCATTCGTATCTTCGGCTACACATGTCATGACCTATTGTTACACTGTCATCTCGCTTTGTTCTTGCTTACTCCTTTCAGTTACTCTTTCTTTCCTTATGCTCGCTATCATTTCCGTTATCGCATAATCTTTATTCACAACTTTCCCTATGAAACTTGATAAGTCTTTCTTATTTGTTCCCTAGTTTGCTTTTCCATTTCACACTTACCCTTATATTCTTATTATACGGACCACGTCCTATCACTAGCCACTTTCTCACTAGGCTTTACTTATTTTCATAACAATCCTCATTATATTCACATCATATCCTATTCGTATTCCACCCCATAGTATAACACTTTTTAACCTTTTTCACGATTCTTACTATGGGTTACTTACCCTTCTTAGTTAGTCTTATCCTTAATATCTTCCAAGTTGTCCTATTAATACTTCATATCCGTCACAATTCTATTTTCCATGCACTCTTATCTTAATCATACTGTTACTCATTTTAATTATAGTTCATCACAGTTTATCCCTGTGTATCAATTCCATCGATGCCTTAATATATCGTTCTATCCAAAACTACCAGTCTTCTCTAAATCATCTCCCTAGAGTCACAAGTCTTTTCCAACTTCGGTTTACCATATCAATATCAACCTTCTAGTTTCTATTGCCATCAATTCAGCAATTAACTTATTTCTCGAGGTCAGCCATACTCGTGGTTTAGCCAAATCTCATCATTATTATGGGCACGACCTTTCAATACATACTATAGCCCTGTATCTCATTCTTTTTTTATTTCTAGGAAAATTTGGGCAGAGTTTCCTCTGTATTTTTTACTATCTCAAACCTGCACACAGAAAATACCAACAGTGCCTCACAGGGACAACACGTATAAAGATATATATATATATATATATATATCATATCAAATCATATCGCAGCCACACATGGCGCCCATAATCAATAGTATGAAAATGGACTTACCTCATACGTCCACTGGAACTTCCCCTGTTACACTTTTCTGTCTACTCTTCCTTTCAATTTTAAACTTTACATTTCAGTTCTACTTCAATGCCTTACCCAACAGATATCTTTCATGCCTTTGCTTACCTGTGTGCCTTGTGACTTCTAATATCGGCAGTCACTTCTTTCCGTTGCTGTCATCCTTCTATTAACATCCAAGGTTAATATAAAGAGTTTTCCTATGACTCGAATCTATCATACGATCTTAGATATGAAAGAAAGGTAATATCCTAAATGTCCTGTAGCCTCCTATTTATAGATGTGGCATACAACACACCGATAAACAAGAATCTACTAGACACGGTCTATAGACACTCTAAGGAAGGACCGCTCTGATACCACTTTTGTCACGACCCAATCTCGTAGACCGCAATTCATGCACGAGCTGGGCACCCATACGTACCTTTAGCCCCACTTATCATGTTAGCAGAAGAAACAAAATGTAGAAATCAAAAAAGGTCGCTAAAGAGCACATGAAAGCAGATGTAGCATATGAAGGTCGTTAAGGCCGTCATGGAACATAAAAGTCCAGAACACATATACAGGACCCACAGAACATATACAGAACCTACAACACAAGTCTATAGACCTCTATAGAATGATAGCCTAATCATATATGATAGGACAGGGCCCCATCTTACCCTTGACCAACGTATACAAATATACAACAGAAAAATTAGTACCAAAATAATACTCTGGATAAAAGAGCACCGTCAAACAATAAAGTGGATGTCCTAAGCAAGCGGGTCAGCAAAATGAGCGTCTGTACCTGCGGGCATGTAATGCATCCCCCGAGGAAAGGGGATCAGTACGGAAAATATACTGAATATGTAAAGCATGGACTATAATAAATAAAGTCATAACTAGAATAGAATGTACAGAAAATGAGTGAAATATCCAGAATGTCAAAATACTTATCACAAACACAGATAATGCATGCGGAAAAACATACGTCATATCCATCCCCATTATGGGATGCGATGAACAAAATATGGTCGCCATCCCATCACCGATGCCACAGCACAGCATAACTCTAGAGTAGGGAATATCTTCATAATAGATCATATCATATCAGGTAGACATATCATATCATCAGACATCAACATATGTGTACATGGCATAGCATAACTCCATAACCCATGTACAGGGCATGCCTTCCCCCTCTCATTGGGGCACGATGAATAATTTAGAGAAGTATGCATGATCATATATCTCCTAGCCCGGGCTCAGTGAAGGAAGAATTGAAGCATTCACGAGTAGAGTATTGAGAAACTAAATACAATTTAAATCATATTTGAGACTCGATGGAATGATCAAAATGATCTATCATTCAAAAATCAACACAAGCACCATATCAAGTACCTTTTGAATGTTACGATGGATTGCATTAAAATAGAATCTCTGGAAATCTAAAATATTGGCCATCCAATTGGCTCTAAAAATAGGAACTTACTTGGAAGCATATAAAAATTATATATTTGTTTCATAAAGACCATGCCAAAGAAAGGAAGATAGTTTCATATTTTTTCTACTCTCCATCATATAGAAGGATTGAGAGCCATAGCTCCATTATTATTGAAGTTATAACATTAGGAAGTAGATAAGAGTCATAAATCATGCTCGGAGCTTTATGGATGGCATAACCCCCAAAACTTAAATCATGTAATACTTATCTCAAAATATGCCAAGAGAAGGAAGGGGTAGCTTTACATACCTATGCCAAAAACATGCCAAGATAAAGAAGGTAGCTTCACATACCTATTATGGATTACTCTTAACCACATTTGCCTCGTCGTCTTTTGAACCTATTTACCATGAGAGTAATACTAAAATTAATAACCTTTCACTTTCTAATTTCCAACTCTACAACCACGTATCCATAGGAATCATTTCCTTATCCATTTCCCTTAACTAGCTTATTACTAGCTCCGAAGTTACCAAAAAATGGGAAGCATCTCCCCTATAACTTCAACATCCCAGAGATTTCAACTCGGCCAAAATATCAACAACCATACCAACAACAAAAACCAGTAGAATATTTACAAGTGAATCACTTCAACTTTACATAATACAAACTCCAAACAACTCGCTTAACTACGATACCAAAATAGAGTTTTTAATCTTTATTTCGTAAAACCTTTAACAATATGAAACGGAGGGTCGTGTGGATGTAACCAGAAGAACCCAAACCCTTTTTAAAACACCTTCCATCCCTGCACCACGCAAAAAAACCAACTGCAACCTCAGCACCATGATCACAACACACTACCCGACTTCGATTTAACTATAACGACTTCAATTTAGTTCATTTCTAATGTCAAGAATACTTATGCAATTTTTCTACTTCCAACCTTATTTAATACATGTATTATACCTCATATCATCATCATAAAATCCAATTTGAAATGTAAAACCTTGCCTTGCCCGAAACTCACCAAACTCGCCAAAACTCGCCTCGAAAGTTCCTTTAGCGCGACTAAAACTTTGTGGCTGCTTGTTGTCCTTTTGGTGCTGCCCTAAATCAAAAATTTAAGTTAATAATACCTTCATATAATCATGGTATACCCTATATAATTAATTCACAAAATGAAATCGGAGGACTTACCCTTTTCTTTCTCCAACCCGTGGCTCTCTCTTCTCTAGCTCAAGGTTTCTCTTCTCTTCTTTTTTTCTCTAGAAGTTTATAGATAACAATGACTTTGGTTGTAGATAAAAATCACTCATAATATATATATATATATATATGCTACCTTAGGGGGGTGACATGGGTCATCCCTTAAGTGGTGACACATGTCAAGTCCTTAGTGGGCCAACGCATCACCTCCTCCACTTAGGGGCTTCCACGTGGTACTCCCTCTTGCTGCCATGTGTCACCTTCTTTTCCTCCTCGTGGGTTCGTAATCTCATCTTACTTTATAAACTTATGTAATTCTTGCTATGTAAGCTTGGTATGAACTCAAGTAGCTTAAGAATGTAAGATTTTCAAGTTGGTAGCTTATGTACGTAAGTCGAGTCCTACGACTCATTACTTAGCCTCCAACTTCTTCAGGATTCTTATAACCATATTTTCAATCTTCCCTACTATGGGGTGTCATATTCTCCCTTCCTTATAGTTGTTTGGTAGCGTTATAGATTATCCGGCTCACATGGTGATTTCTAAGAAGCTTAAGAACTTTTCAAGAAACTTAACAGCCTATCAAGAAGCTTAAGAAGCTTAAGAACCTTCCAAGGTACAAAAGTACTGAGTATAACACTTAGTCATTCTATCCATAATTACCCATATTGAATTGTGGCATTTCTGGGTATGAGGCAAACCCACTACAAAATCTATATTCACCTCTTCCCATATTCAAGTAGGTATTTCGATATCTTGCGCTAGGCCACCCGGCCTTTAATATTCGGCCTTCACTTGTTGACAATTCAATCATTCGGACACGAAACTTGCTATGTCCTTCTTCATGCCACCCCACCAATAGAAATCTTTTTTAAGTCTCAGTACATTTTTGTCGAACCAAGATGAATGGAGTATGAAGAATAATGAGCCTCCATCAAGATCAAATTCCTCAGACTACCCATATCTGGAACATATAACCGACCGTGGTAGTATAGCACCCCATCTCCCCCTTGATAAAAGACTTCTACCTTATTTACCTTCACTAACTTCTTTAACTCAACAAGTGCTGGGTCAAGGTCTTGTTTTGTCTTGACATCCACCACCAAAGAGGATTTGGACCCATTTTGGACAATCATACCACCATCATTTGTACCACACAACTTCACCCCTAGTTTAGCCAACCGGTGAACATCTTTAACTAACTCCCTTTTTCCTTCATCAACATAGGCCACACTCCCCATAAACACTTTACTAAGTGCTTCGTCAACCACATTATCTTTAACCTGATGATAGTGCACACTCATGTCATAGTTCTTGAGGAGTTCTAGCCACCTCTTTTGCCTTAGATTAAGGTCCTTTTTGGTGAACACATATTGCAGACTTTTATTATCGGCAAACACATCTACATGCACCCATAGAGGTAATGCCGCCAAATCTTCAAAGAAAAAACAACGGCCGCTAACTCAAGATCATGAGTAGGGCAGTTAGTTTGTGCACCTTCAATTTCCTAGAAGCATAGGTTATGACCTTTCCGTTTTGCATTAAGACACAACCCAAACAAATCACACTCATCCGTCTATATGAATTTTGCCTTTTTTGAGCCTAGAGCTAGAATCGAGAGGAAAATCTTTACCAAGCCTGCAGGGTCAGAAAAGGAAGATAAAGTTAGGGCATCACTGCAGCAGGTAAGATGTCGAAAGAGCAAAGATCTGATAAACTGATAATTAACAAAGTTGTAATATAATGTCTGTAACTATGCATGTGGTTTACTGTAAAATGCATATTAATCTTGTGTTAATGTTCCATCCTTTTCCATTTTTCTGTAATCTTTATTCAGCAACACTAACCACAATGCAAAAGAAAATCTTCCTGAGTTACATTAACAGTTTGGTTAACGTAAGTCCTATGCCTGATAAACAAAAACAATTGAAATTTTTCACTAATTAAACCTAGACTTACCTATCCAACTAGAATATATCGGAGATTGAATTACAATATATCTGCACGAAACCATACCTAAGCAACTCGACTGCAGCATCTTCTCATCCTTCTAATCCTTCCGGTAGAGTTAGAATAGGAACAGAGGTAAGTCGATCTTTCAAGGTTTGGAAACTCCTCTCACACTTATCTGTCTATATGAATTTTGCCTTTTTTGAGTTAATTTTATCATAGGAGATGAGATGGAAGAAAATCCTTCGATGAATCTTCTATAGTAATCGACTAAAACCAAAAAGATCCTAATGTTCGAAGGAGACAATCATCTAGGCCAATTCTTGACCACCTCTATTTTCTTAGGATCAACCTTGATCCCATCACCATACACTATGTGAACAAGAAATGCCACCTCCTTCAACCAAAACTCACACTTACTAAATTTTGTAAATAATTGTCTATCCCTCAACGTTTGGAGCACAACCCTCAAGTGATTCTTATATTCTTCCTTATTTCGAGAGTAGACTAAAACATCATCAATGAAGACCACAAAAAAAGTATCAAGGTAGGGTTTGAACACCCTTTTCATTAGGTCCATGAACACCGCCGACGGCATTAGTCAACCCAAAATTCATCACTACAAACTCAAAGTGACCATACCTTATTTGGAAGCTATCTTGGGAATGTCACACTCCCTCACCCTTAGTTGGTGATAGCCGCACCGAAAGTCGATCTTGGACAAGTGGCTTTCCCCTTGCAACTAATCAAACAAGTCATCTATTCTAGGGATTGTGTATTTGTTCTTAATGGTCACCTTAATAAATTTCCGATAGTCTATGTACATTTAGAGTGACTCATCCATCTTTCTTACAAATAGAACACGAGCACCCCACGGCGAAATACTTGGCCTTATGAACCCCTTTTCTAATAAATCCTTGAATCATTCCTACAACTCCTTCAATTCTGCTGAGGCCATCCAATATGGACGAATAGAGATAGGTTGAGTGTCAGGGAGAAGATCGATACCAAAATCAACTTCCCTTTTGGGAGAAACACTAGGAGGTCATCGAAAAAGACATCGGGACACTCATTGGCTATGGGGACCGACTCAAGAGGAGGACTTTAGGAGTCTACATCCCTAACCCTCACTATGTGGTAAATACATCCCTTAGAAATTAATTTTTGGGCCTTGAGACAAGAGATGAACTTACCCTTCACCACCGAATCATGACCCTCCCATTCAAGAATAGACTTATTTAGAAATTAGAACTTGACTCGATGAGTCCTACAATCTATGGAAGCAAAAGATGCATATAACTAATCCTTCCCAAGTATAACATCGAAATCCACTATGTCAAGCTTTATTAAATCACAAGGGACAACTTTATGTATGATGGACATGGGACGACCCTTATAGACTTTTCTAGCCATAACTAACTCACCCACAGGGGTAGACACTAAATAAGACTTTACTAATATTTTGGGTGCAATACCAAACCCATTAGCTAAGAATAGGGTAACAAATGACAAGTTTGCATCTGGGTCCAACAATGCATATACCATCAAAAGTAAAGACCTTTAACATATCGATAAAAATATTTGGTTCTTCCTCAACCTCTTGCCTCCCATGCAACGCATAAAAATGATTGGTGTGTTGGCCACCTCCTTGAGCTTGTTGGCTATGAGTAACTTGGCCTTGAGGCCTACCACCCCCACTACCTCTAAATCCCGAGCATGGTGACCCGGTTTGCCACATTTGAAGCATGTATTTGAGCCCGTCAAGCACTCCCCTTTGTGGGTCCTCCCATACTTCTTACATGGGGGAAAAGCTTGGGCACCAACACTATTCCTTGGGACCATTAGATTAGGAACATTATCCTTATTAAACTTGAGAGGAGGAGTATTAATGGAACCTTGTCCCATAAAACATTGTCCACATTGGCCTGTGTCATTGCTACCATAACCGGACCTTTGAGGGTTGAATCCTCTACCATCTACTCTATATTTCTTGAACCCGCTAGACCTCTCCCTCAACTTCTCTTCTTTGATTTGTTTGGCATAATTCATTAACCGGGAGATGTCAATTTTCTTGACCAACATGGCCGTCTTACACTCCTTCAACACCAACCTTGAGATACTGAAAATGAATTTGCTTATTCTAGCATGGAGGTCGGAGACCATAAAGGGAGCATACTTTGACAATTTCATAAATTATAGGGCATACTTCCTTGACGGAGGTAGATGAACTCTTAGATTTTGGCCTTCCTTAACTCCAATGGAAAGAAGTGGTCATGGAAGGAACCTTTGAACTCTTCCCAACCTATTGTCCCTATCCCTTCATCCCTCTACATAACTCATTGCTCATACCACACTCAATCTATGCCTTTGAGTTGATATGCCACAAGCTCAGCCTTCTCATTTGGTGGAACACCCATGATGGCCACAATTCGGTACACCTCATCGATAAACTCCATAGGATACTCATCTAGTTTAGAACCATTGAAATCAAACAGATTCATCCTTTGGAAATCTTAAATCCTAGAGGCCGAATTTTGCATTTGAGGAGGAGGTACACCTTGATGCCCTTGGTTGGCTAAGGATTGAGCCAATAATGTAATGACATTGCGAAACTCGGCATGGGTTACCCCTTTCTCATAATGTGGACATCGGGAACTGGATGATCTTGGTCCTCATCGTCCACTCTTCCTCTTGGAGGTGCTCTTCCATGAGGCATTATGTAGAGAACATAAAACTGGTCATTAGTTAGAGAAAAACTTAGGACACTCTAAGGCACGACATGAATTAAAAGAAGTGAAGACTTTTCTAAATATCTCATAATCTCTTATTCATAGTTGTGGAGTGCTTCAGAACCATGAATAAGACCCTATTTGACACGATATATTGGACTTCGAGGACCATTTTAAAACCTCGTGCTCTGATACCAAGTTTGTCATAAACCAAGCCTAGAGACTAGACATAACACAGTAAATGAAGTACCTGGAGGCACCTCACCCAAGCCTCTTAGCATTCGTTAATAATTTCATTGATAATGATAAACAAAAGCGGAAATAAACGGGGTAATGAGACTAAGGGAGATAACATATAATAAAAGTTATTCACAACATCAGACATCATCAATTTGTCCAACAATACCTCTATATCCTTAGACTTGGCGGGGGATAAGACATGTTCCTAACTCACCCTCAAGATTTAGTTAAAAGATACCGAAGATAACTCAAATGTCTAAACAACATAATAAGCTATAAAGGAATAAGAGTGTTATTCCCAGACTATGGGAACTCACCACTAGTAGTAGCCTTCAACGAACAATCTAGCCATCGGGAGGAGAGTGTAGAGTAACTCCGATTCCTACATGGGGATATTATGTATCCAAAAGTATATGTTAATACTTTGAATGTACTAAGTATGTGAGCATGCTAAAATAAAGGACACCAAGTCATATATATAAACAATATGCATTAGTTAATGCGTGCATGATAAACATCAAAATAAAACCTTTAAACCATCAATTTATGGGAAAGTGGCCATAACCGACATTTAAGACCATATGCGCTACTACATGGAATCCGATGACTACTGCATCGGGGCAGGACGATGACTCTTGCATCGAGATAAGGGAGACTACCTTGTCGGGGTAGTACACCATCAACTTTAAATATTCTTACACTTTAACTTTAATGGCTAATTATGGATCCACTAGACTAAAAATAGCTAACAAGGGCCCCTATGGTGGCACATAGTTAATATAACATGAGACTTTACTTAAGAACCCCTTCGATCGAGTCCCTATCTACATGCTACATTCGATAATAGGTCAAATCCCACGAAATATGTTTAAATATCATCATGGAATAATAAATAACTCTGACATAAAAACAAAAATATCATTTGGTGGAATAGCTCATTAAAACCTTTCATTTGATTTAATGCGAGAATTGTCCTTTCATATTGAAACCTTAATTCAGCTAAGAAGCTCTTTCATCAATCAATCATTTCATAAAGACTCCATTTACATAAGCATTTACTTCATTTCATTCATTTGGAGTCAAACTTCATTTCAACTTTACTTAAATCATGAGGAAAACTAGGTGGGTTCTCTTCATAAAACCTTTAAATGCATTTTGAAGAATTATTGCATGCATTAGAGTGATGAAATGCATCAATTTAGAATATCTCAAACAACTCACCATTCATACTTAAAACCTCATTCAAACCTTCATAGTGGCACATTATTAAACCATTCAACTCATGCAATTGAGATTCAAAATACATCAATATAGGTATATAAACTCCAAATATATCATAGTCTACACATTCAAACTCATTATATAAAAGCCCATAAGAATTCATCAAAAGGAAGTTAGAATATCAAATTGAAAATTTATTTGGACTCCATGGGTGGAAGGACCCATGGATGAAAAGCTCACATACCTTATAGGAGACAAAACCCAAAAGAAAACTTGAGGAAGAATGGTGACTTGAATGCCTTAAATTGAAAACCCTAGTCTTGGCTTGAGGTTCTTGAGAGAGTTTGGGAAGAGAGAATTTGAGAGTCTTAAGTCTTAAGTGTGAAGAATGAGTTCTTGGAAGGGTTTAGGGTGTTTAGATGAAAGAATTCAGCCTCCAAAATGACACTATTTTGAATTAAAACACAGAAAATGACTAAAATGCCTCTTTAAAAATCTGGCCACAAAAGACTTTACGGGGATCCTTCACGGTTCGTGGTGCTCACCACGGTTTGTGGTGCTCACCACGATTCATGGTGGGGTCCCTTGATGAGGGACTTAGAAAAACTCGGAAAAGGGCCTGCAGTGGTAGTCTCTGAAGTTTCATCACGGGACATCTTCACGGTCCGTGAAGATTATTACGGGCCATGAAATATGGCCGTGGAACAATTCTGCAAGTGGACCTGCAGAGTGTCCACGATGAGGATTCACCATATTCTGTGGAGAGTTCCACAACCCGTGGTGGGCGTCCGTGAACTCTACCTTAAGAACATTTATGAGGGTCCTGGGGAAAGTCTCACCACAGAGGGATTCACGGCCTGTGGTGATCACCATGGTCCATTTTCCTCCATCGTGTTTCATTCCCATGCAGTTTGAATCTCTGAATCTCCACCACGGTGGCTCACCACGACTCGTGGTCCTTACCACGGTCCGTGATAGCTTAAGGTTCTAGTTTCTGCAACCTCTCTGAAAATTCATCCTTAGTTCCTTGGTTTAGGACCTTTCACATTTATGGGGTCTTACATGGGGTAACCCCCATATATTTTACCACTAAAAGAGAGAAGGAAAAATAAAAAGATTTGTGTTTCCAAAAGTATGCCCTACTGAATTCGCTAAAGCGTCTCTGCCATAAGGGGATCCCTCCCACTGTGGCAGCTTGCATAAGACAAAACTCAGGAAATCCTCCCAAAAGTGTCTAGTTCGCCACACACCTTCTAACCTTTATGTGCTAAACTAACCCTTCACGACAAGTTTGATATCAGGAGTTCTACTAATTTGAATTCACTTCTGAAAATTCCTATGGACTGCTTAACGTCTTAGCTAAAAGAAAATCAAACCCATGCTTAGATATTTTACCCAATCCTTTCTCGGATTGCCTTGGACCTTCTCTTGCTAAAATTCTATCGGAGTCCGGCCTAGCCTAAAAAATTTAAGTCATCACCCCGAAGGTTTTCCTACCCAAAATATTTCACCATTGGTTTATCCATAACGATCGGAGGGGTCGTTACAGTATTTGTATTTTTTAAATTATTTTAATTGATAAATACATTAAATACATACGATAGCAAATTGAAAGCTAGCAACGAATTGTAAATATTAAAATTGTAGCTAAAGAAGCCTAATAATAGTCAAATGTTAACTATTTCTGAAAACTTCCTAAAAATAATTATATTATATGTGTCACACTAGTGGTGGAACCAGAATTTCTATTAAGAGGGTTCGAAGTATGAAGAAGTAAACACGTGAAAATTACAAAATGAAAACATAGCGAGATGGGAGGGAGATATCAATATTAACATGGTTTTTTCCTACTTTTATCCTGCTCCACCAAGTTTTTCAAAACTTTTTGTGCATTTTTTTCTTTTACTTTGCAGTGTTCTTCTTTATTTTGAACATTTTTAAAATTTTGAATTAGTGTTGATTCAATCATATGTTACTTTAAAAATATCCAAGGTTATTTAAAAAGGTGTAAAGATTGAGTTATTAATATTATAATATATATTCAAAACATAAAAATGACAACGTCGATTTTCTTAGTTCGTTTAACTCAATTTACTAGGTTAGTCATTTGTAAAAAAAAAGACAAATGATGAATAAATCAAATAAGTTTAGTCATCACTTTAGAATCAAATTCGGAAAAGAAAAAGAGATACTATGAAAAATTCAATCAAACAGATTTTGTTAAAAGGATATTCACGACATTTAAATTTCTTCATTCGATTCACTTTAATTTACTTTATTTTATATAATATTTTTCTACTCAATTTCAAATTAATAACAATTCATCATTTTTTAAAAGAGTTGCTTTGAGTTAGTACATGGAAAGAGAATTATGTAGAAATAAAATGAGCAATATAAATAAGAAGATACAAAAATATCAAAAATGTGGCTAAAAAAATTAAAGAAAGACAAATTGAGAAATAGAATAGCATAAAGAGAAAAATAATGAAAAACAAAAATAATTAATAATTGGAAAAATTTCAGAAATGGCAAACATATTAAACTTAATAATTTCCTATGAGTTTAGTTTCCCTAATTACTCTCCATAGCTATATTTATATTTTCTATGGTTATTAACGTTTGTATATCTCGCTGCATTATATAAATTGGCTTTTCTGTTTGTATATCTCGTTGGATTATATAAATTTGACTTTCAAAGATAATGTATATATTCGCTTCCAGATTTATTTTAGAAATTTGTGTATTCGCTATATATTCTCTTTCAGATTTGTATATTCACTTTCAGATTTGTATATTTGCTTCCAGATTTATATATTTACTTTTAAATTGTATAATCTCTTCCAGATTTGTATAGTCGCTTTCAGATTTGTATATGAGCCCCCAGATTTGTATAATAGAAAATTTCATTAAACTATAGTCAATTCGTGTAATCAATTGAACCTATACGCTTATCGTATAATTAAAGTTGTAATATTTGTCAATCCACGTAATATTCCCTTAATAATTTGCTTTATATTGAACCCCAAAAACAATGAGACTTTTTATTGGGTTCTAAGCCCAAAACTTGAGCCCATCTCAGCATTTCCAAAGCAAAAAAGGTGGGAAAATATGGAAAACTTACAGAAATCCACTAGTTTATGAGTTAATTACTTAAATATATTTTACTATATAATACTATAAATTTTATTAGATTTTTATGTATCCAGATGCGTCCAAATATATGTATTTTTATATACATAGGATCAAAATTAGGTGTAATTTATTTTAGATATACTGTATTCAAGTGGTTTCGCATTTATTTGGGATACATAGACAAATTTTGCTCACGTTCCTTGCATCCCTCCCAATTCGCTTGCCACTCTCCTAAGTATCTGGTATTCCAGATACATGTGAATCAGATACATACAGATACATGTATCTTGTGTAATTTACATTTATCTAGATTACATGACTATCTCGCTCACCTCACTCACCATCTCGCTAGCCTCTGTCCTTATTTTAGTGTATCTGATAGCAAAAATACACGTATTTAGGTGTAGTTTTCTCAATATATAATTTTAAAAACTCTTATTTTATGGTAAGATACATAATTATATGAAAATATAGGTAGAATTAGTATATACGGAGAAGAGCCCAAAATGCTCTTCAACTATTTGAATTGGTACAAAATTACCCTCCGTCTACCTTTTGGCCCCCAAATACCCCTGGCGTTAATCTTTTGGCTCAAAAATACCCTTATTTTTAACGACCCACACTCATTAGGTGTATGTGAGGGCAATATTATACAAAATCCCATAGTTTAAGGGTATTTTAGATTCTTATCCGTTGAATAGTAAAATCACCTTCCTACTCTTTCACTTCCTCTCTCTCCCACTTTTTTTCTTCTTGGAATTGTGTCCACAATTTAAAATTATTTTTAAAAAACTTATGACAAAATAAGGGAGAAAAAAGGAAGAAAATAATGAGGACATTCATATAGAAATAATTAGCTCAATAGAAGATAATTTAATAGCATTTTTTCTTTTGTGTGTACCCAAAATTCAAAATAAACAAATAAAAAATAATTTTTTCCTATCCCCACCCTTACCCCCCACCATGATAATAATATAAATTAAAAGAATATGAACATTTAGGTTCATTTCAAGTTTGAATTTCTGATATCCTAATTAAGAATAAGAGATTAAAAAAATAAAGAGGGAATGAACAAGACAATTGGATAATTAATAGAAAATTTTATGTTAATAAAATATAATAATATTTTTTGCGGATTTTAGATGGATCCTCAGTTATGAATTAGGTTATAATGAATTGGGTATTAATCTAAAATAGGTCAATAGAAAGATATCATGAAATTAATAATTTTTTGAATATTATTTTCAAGCGTATTAGGTCAAAATATGAATTATATGTGATATTTGTTATTTATTTGAGAATGGTTTAAATTTGGACCAATGAGATTAGGCAAATAATAAATAAATATTTAATGATTTTACGTTGGGGAGTTGTTAAAAATAAGGGTTAATATGAGCCAAAGGGTTAATATCGAGGGTATTTTTGAGCCAAAAGGTTGACGTCGAGGGTATTTGGGGGCTGAAAGGTGGGTGGAGGATAATTTTATACCATTTCAAATAGTTGAGGGGCATTTTAAATCTTTCTCCGTAGTATATATGGTATGAATGTATGTCTAGTAAGGTAGTTTTCCCGAAAAATATTGCATTCAACGGAAATTGAACTCGGACCATTTCGGCAAACAATAGGGGGTTCATTTTAATATATATAGTCATGAAATCAGAAAAGTTGACCTTATATATACATTATAAATTTTCGACGAAGGGAGTTCGGGTGAACCTCTGACTTCCACATAGCTCCACCCCTGCGTCACACAATTGACACTAATTGGGTGAGACTTCATTTTATCTCACAAGTTGGTGAATTTAAGTTTCATACTATTATGCTATTAAAATTTGTGAAATAAAGAAAACCTAGTATAATTAGTGTCATTTGAATGAGACATAAAATAAAATTTTCGTAGTTCACATGACAGGCCTGGAAAGTTAAAAAAGAAGTCTTGTAAGCAATGATTTGAGCTAGTAATGACGTGAATATAAACCTATGTTCACTGTGTTTTGTTAGCTTGTCATATATTATTATAATTAATATTTGATGATTGACCATAACAAATTGACCTCCATCTGTACCTTCAAAAAATAGAAACAATAAATGTTGCATCTCTTGGGGATACAAGCGTCTTCCATTATTTGGTTAACTGATGGATTAGCAAGTACCATTATACAAATTATGTTCACCTAAATGAGAGTTGTTAGGTATAACTTATGTGTCCATAGAATCTTCATCTCATATCAATTGATTAATGTATCAAGGACACCTTCACCTAATTTGACAATGAAAGTCTTAGCATGCGGGTGTGGATGATTGCTGAACTTAAAATACTGTGTAGGTCTAAACCGCCTCAAGGTGTAGGATACTTAGTCAAATGTAAAACTTTACATGAAGTCAAATCATCAGTGCTCCTCTTAGGGTTTCGAAAAATACGTTTTGGGAAATTATTTTTTTAGAAAAATAAATGAAATTTTTACTTATTTTTTTTGAGTTCGGTGTATATGCAAACTAAAAATATTTTATATAATCTAGACAAATAATATGAGAGATGTGGACAATGGGGGAGCGGGTAGAGGTGATAGGGATGTGAGCTACTTGGGTGGGGTGGGGTGGGGTGGGGTGGGGTTGTTTGGTAGGGGATTTAAGAATATTATTGAATGGTGTATTAGTAATGTTGACATTAGTTAAGCTTGAGTTAATTATGTTGACATTATTTATTATGCAATGTTTGGGTGAGTGTATTAAAAACATGCATTGCATAATTTTAAAAAAAAATATTATTTACAAAAATACCCTCCACAAATATAGTGGAAAGGATGTGAAAATGATTTTGAGGGATAATTATAGGAAAAACTACACAAAATGGACCCTTTAAACAAACAATTTACGACTCCATACTTCTTCCCTAAATAATTTCTTTATATACCCCTTCAGCCAAATTAATTACCCATGTACCCGTTTTAATTATTTTTAAATTTGTGTGTTGATGTCATGTTGACGTCAGCGTCAACCCTACATGATACCGATAGGGTATCATATACCGATTATGTATCACAGAGGATTAAGATCAGTCTTATATGATATCGATATGTTATCAACATACTGACGGAGTATCACAAAGAATATATTTACTAATTAGTTTAATAAATAAGATTGTGATTTTAATAAAAAAAAATTAATTATTTTATTTATTTATTTTTAAAAGAGCTCAATCCTATATGATACCGATAAGGTTTCAAGATGTCTTTGTGGTATCATTGAGGATTTTAAAAGTGCCTAATTAAGAATTTTCAATGTCATGATAATATACGAATATACTGTGGTAGTATCATTCATATAATATCGAATGACTTAGGAAACCCTTATGATACCATCACACTATATATATATATATATATATATATATATATATATATATATATATATTATGATAGTATCATTCAACATTTGTATGAAACAATCCTTAATGATTATATGAAGCAATCCTTAATGATACCATGCCACTATATGATGGTTTCATGGAGATGTAACTAAAGGATTGATGTAGATAGCTATGATAACACGACAGTATATAGATATACTGTGGTGGTATCATTAAGGACTGAAGCAACTTCAAAGATATCATATCAGTATATTGATATTACGACGGTATCTTGCTCGCCAATCTCATGCTTTGGGGGTATGAATTGTAAAAGAGTATTTATCATAATATTGAAAATCCTTAATGAGACACTTTTAAAATCCTCAATGATACCATAACAATATATTGATACATTATTGTTATCATATTAGATTGAGCTCTTTTTCGAAGAAATAAAAATAAAACAATTAAGAGAAAATTATTAAAATCACAATTTTATTTAATAAACTAATTAGTAATATATTATTTATGATACTTCGTCGGTATATTGATACCTTATCGATATCATATAGGACTGAAATTAATCCTCTATGATACTCTATGGGTATATGATACCCTATCGGTATCATGTAGGGTGGGGCGCCGACGTCAGCATGACGTCAGCGCGCCAATTTAAAAATAATTAAAAGGGGCACAGGGTAATTAGTTGGGCCGAATGCGTACTGGAAGGAATTATTTTGGGGTGGGGTATAGGGTGGTAAATAGTTTGTTTAAAAGGTCTATTTTGTGTAGTTTTTCCATAATTATATCTTTAGAGCCCATTTGGATTAATTGAAAAAAGTAGCTTTTAAAAAGTAACTTTTTAAAGTGCTAAAACTAATTTTAAAAACAAGTAGTTATGTGTTTGGATGAAAGTGTTGCAGCTAAAAAAAGTTGTTGATGTGTTTCGTACATAAGTGTGGTTAAACATTTTTTTAAATCAAAATATCTCAAATACCATTAAAGCTATCAAGCATTATGAAATGCTAATTATTATAAAACACATGAAATTTTTGTGATGTTTTTTTAAATTATATTTATAAATAATAATGACTATATTCTTTACCATAAATAATTTATAAAGAAAAAAACTAAAAAAGGAGAAAATAATTTAGAAGAAAACAATAAAAAAAGAGAAAGAAGAAGAATAAAACTGAAGAAAAAAGGAAAATAATATAAAAATTATTAGGGATAAAAAGGTAAAATTGTTGGTCAAACAACAATAATTTTTAAACCAAAAAAGGAAAAAGTGTGTGTGGGTGGGGGGGGACTAACTTTTCACTTTTTGATTTCTTTTAGTAAATTTTAACCTATTTTAAGTAGGGTGAAAATGATTTTCACCCCAACTTTGCTTTTAAAATCAAACTCCCTCTCAACTTTGAACAATAATCAAACTCTCTTATTTATCTCATGCATTGTTCATTTTACCCTTGTTATATCACATCTATTTAATATTTTTTTATATTATATTCAATTTACTTTTTAACATAGATATTTATAAATTTTTCTTTAAGTTCTTTAACATTATAAGTAGAATAATATTTTTAAGAATTTATCACAAAATTTAATATTATTTTTATGACCGTTATTTCAATATAATATGCATTAAGTGTGTGTATATATGTATACATATATTTTTTCTTTTCTTTTCTATTTTACTCCATGCGTTTCATATTACTTGACTCTTCTTGATATATATTACACCCCTTAAAAAAATTATTTAGAGGTGTATTTTACTAAACTACATTATTAATAATAGTTTGAAATAGTAAATTTGACTATTACTACTTTATACTGTTATTTAATACTAAGGGTAGAAATAAAAAGATATTAAAAATTTCTTAAATTTCATAAATTGGATTAGTAAATTGAAACAACTATTTTTAGTATGAGAGTCAAGTAATATAAATGGCGATGAGTATTCTCTTCTACATAAATAAATAAGTTTTGATTGACAGTGATGGAATATTACATAAATTTTAATATAAAATAATTTAAAATCTAAATAATACAATCTATAAAAAATTGTCCTTAATTATATTAATTATTTGTATTTCCTACATTAAAATATATTTGTATAGTTATTATTCTCTGCTATTTTCACTTGTATAAATAAATATTAGAGTTTTGATTATTATTAATAAAATTAATTTTCTCATTATACTAATTTACTTTATTATAGAACATCATTAACTTATATACTTAATTATTATTTTTCATTTTTTATCCAAAAAACAATGTTTATACTTTTATGAAAAATTTGTTACATTAAATAAAAAAATGAAAATATCATGATTTTTAAAGATGTAAAAAATTGATAATGAAAGGGTATAATATGCATTTTAAAAATTTAATTAGGATAAAGGAGGGAGTTTGATTATTGTTCAAAGTTGAGGGAAAGTTTGATTTTAAAAGCAAAGTTGGAGGGTGAAAATGATTTTCACCCATTTAAAGCATTTTTTAAATTTGCCTAGCACTTCCAAAAGTTAAAAAATAACTTAAAAGTTGATCAACCAACCAACTTTTAAGTCAATCCAAACAGGCTCTTAATCATGATAATGCATGTATTAAATTATTTTGCATTACTGATATCATAGATTTTCATGTACTAATTATACATACTTTAATACAAAATAGAGTATATACATAGTTGTATTAGTTATACTAATGCTTTTGTCAGTTATACATATGTTAAAAAAATGTACCAAACAAGATACTAAGGGGTCGTTTGGTTGTTGGTTAGAGTTATGCAGGTATTAGTAATACATGTATTAGTTATGAAGGTATTAATAATGCAGATATTAGTTATCCTGGTATTAATTATGCGGGGTTAGTTATGCTGGGTTTAGTTATGCAAGTTTTAATAATTTATTCGTTTGTTATATTAAAAATTTATAAGCATTATATACTTCTTAAAAATAAAATATTTGTTTACCATTATACCGTTGACCTGTCTTACCTTTGTTTTTTTTTATCTTTTTACATTTTGTTTAGGCAAAGTTTTAGGCAAAAACTTGGATGTCATATTTTTAAACTTCCTCATATAGTTGAACCAACATGTATATAAATTTTATATATATGAGGAAGATTGTCTTTTCTATTTGATACCTAATTTTTTAAAAACAAATTTTGGGTGAACCTCAGACTCATTTTGTTGATAAATAAAAAAGAATACAAAGTCCTGTACAAAAAAGAACAAAGAAGTTATTTTTAAAACAAACGAGCAAAAGACATAAAAATAGAAAGAAAAATGATAAGTCTTCAAAAACCTTCATCGGAGCTGCCAAAAAATTTGTCGAATCTTCTACCACATGGTCTGAACCGATGCCAGAGGTCAAAGAATCCTGCAGTAACCAAGAGCAAAGCAAAAAATCCTATTTCCGATTCGTCACCATCCCTTCCTCAACAATTCATCGGTATTATCCTCAGCCACGAGATTAATCGATTCTTTAAGATTTCCCTATGAGAAGATGAAGATTTTTGAGATTTAGAAAAAAAGGAATATAGTGGATCTGATTGTAACTTTTGAAAAAGACTTATATTTAATTGGAAGTGATAAAAGTAAATTTAGTCATTGTAACGTTTTTATTCATGTATTAGTTATTCAGGTATAAGTTATTCCGTCTTTGACCTCGCATAAAATATGTAATGACCTTGAGGGTCATTTTCGGAAATTTATGCAAAATTACCATATTATTCCTATCATTAGTGCCCCGAGTATTTATTTATTTATTCAGTTTGTGTGGTTTAATGTGTTAAAGTCTTAATAGTTAGTGAATTGGTCAAATTCTTGAGTTTTATAGAGTTAAAAGGTGAAAAAAGTGGTTTCCGGGACCAATCAAAGATACGGGTCTCAGCATGAAATTATGTTAGTTCCATCAGCTCCGAAATGTGAAAATTGGTCTAGGAGAGTCATCGGAATAAGATTTGGGGATGATAAGTGAACTTGAGGTCCCAAGTTTGGAAAGTTAGTTTTAAATGAGTTAAGTTTAACTTTGATCGGCAAATCAAGTTTGGAAACTTGGATTGGATTTCTGATGGTTTCAATGGTTTCGGGGGTGATTCTAATTCTAGGAATGGCCATGTTGTAATTTTTAGGGGTTCCGAGGGTATTTTGGGTATTTTAAGTGTCGAAATTAGTTTAGTTGTGACTTATTGGGTTCTGGGTCAAGTAGACCTCAAATTCAAATTCTAATGGTTCCATTGAGTCCAGAACATCAAATTTAGTAGGAGTGCATATAAGGTTTGTGTACACGAGATTTCGAACGAATCCCGAGGGTCTAATCGAAGAATGTGAGTTTAAGATTTTGCTGGTTCCTGGTGCAAGCATTCTAGTTCATCACGATTGCGACCTTAGGCCACGCGATCGCGATAAGTCAAATAAATGGTCTTCACGATCGCGAGGGGTGGTTCGCAATCGAGATGGGTTATTCTATCCCGTGTCTTTCGCAATCGCGAGAGTTAGTGGCTCGCGATCGCGATGCACAATTCTTGCCTGAACAGTGTTCAACTTCGGAAGAAATCCCATTTTCACCATTTTTGAGTTCTTGAGCTTCTTGGGGTGATTTTGAGAAGAGGTTTTCAAGTAAAATCGTTGTGTAAGTGATTTCTAACCTAAAACCTTCCTTTTTCATTAATTATTTGATGATTTTAACTCCTAAATTTTAGTTTCAAACTCAAAAACCTCTTGTTCTTCCCTAATCTGAATTTATGGAAGTTGGTAATTTCTAACTCGTTGTGTACTCTATTTTTGTGAGTTTTTCAACCATGAGTTTCTTATTACTAGTAGAACGTGATTTTTCAATAAAATTCTAGATTTGACCCTTTTCGAAACTAATTAATTTTTGTTTACCCCTGGTTTCGAAGCTTATCAATATGGGTGTCGTTGGACTCCTTATGACGCGTATGTTTCATCCTTGATAGTAGGTTATCATTTCGGGCATTGAATTCAAAGGTTGATCATCCGATAGAGTGTTCAAGTGATGTTTCAGTAATTGAGGTTGGTTTGGTTATCCTTCTTGGGGTTGAGTTGAGGTAATTAGTTAAATTCTAGGTCCTAGACTTTGGAATGGGTTGTAGTGTAGTTTAGGACTGATAATTAATATTTGTGATGCCGTGTAGCGCCTTGAAAATTTTCATGTCAAAACTTGAACCATTCTTCATAGGCGTATAGGCTTGAACCCAACGACTTCTAATTTCATATATGAGTTAGGATCAATTCCTAAGTATTTGAAGTGTGCTTGATGTGTTTATGGGTCATAAGGGATCTCTAACACCAAGCCAAGTTCAAAGAATTCCCATCGACTAAGTTTCCGAATGAGTTCGTATAAGGGTCAACTTCAAATGACTATATTTCCTATAATATGATGAATTGGGGGTCTCATAACCTACCAAATTAAAGGTCCAGTGGCGCGATGCGCCACTATAGCGCCAGAAAACAGCCTCAGTAATTTGGTCTCTGGCGCGACGTACTACTATTAGGTTGCAGGGTTTTAAAGCCCATTTTTTCTTGGCGCTGCAGTGGCGCGATGCGCCACTATAGCGCCAGCAGAGTTTTAGCCCATTTTCCTGATTTTAAGGGCATTTTAGTCTTCTCTTATGTTACAACCAAAAGTGAGGTCGTTTTGTTGGTGTATTTCACCTATTAAAGAGGCCTCTAAGTCTCTTTCACTCTTTTCACTCTCACTCACACTCTAAGAACAACAAAGCCCTAACCTCCCAAGTGCTCTCAAAGTCTCCTTCTTCCTCCATCTCCAAGAAGATCAAGTCTCCATTTCCTTTCAAGTTTTTCACTCAAGAGTTGACTTCTCAAGGTATGTGAGTTTTCATCCATGGGTTCTTCCACCCATGGAGTCCAATTATTTTTTCAACTTGATATTTCAATTCTAATGATGAACCCGCATGGGCTTTTACACAATGACTCTAAATGCATATATTATGATATATCTTAAGTTTCTTTACATATATTGATGTATATTGACTCTTAATTTCATCAAGTGGATGATTTGCTAAAATGCCTATATGAAAGTTTGAAACGGGTGTTGAAGGCATATATGGTGGGTGGTTTTAAGATGTGTATTTTGATGCATTTTCATCACCCTTATGTATACAAGTATTCTTTAAAATGTATTTGAAGGTCTCTTTTGAAATGAACCCACCTAGTTTCCTATAACAAAATAAAGTTGAAATGAAGTTTGACTCCAACGAATGTTATGAAGTAAATGTTTACGCAGGGGAGTCTTTATGAAATGATTGATTGATAAAAAGGGCTTCTTAGCCAAAGAATGGATTCAAAGTGGAAGGATAATTCTCACATAGTTGAATAAAATGAAATATTTAATGAGCTATTCCACCGAAAATGATTTGAGGTCTAAAGTTATACAATGCTTATGTTATTATGATATTTAAATGTTATTCCGTGGGATTGATCTAGCACCAAATGTAGCATGTAGATGGGGACTCGACCTAAGGGTTCCTTAAGTAAAGTTTCATGATGAATTAACTATGCGCCAACATAGGAGCCCTTGTAGGCTATTTAGGCTAGTGGATCCACAATTAGCCAATAAAGTTAAAGTTATAGAACGTTAAGGTTGACGGAGTCCTACTCGGCAATTAGAATCCCCGTGCCAACGTAGGGGGTTATGTTAATTCCATGTAATAACTCTCATGGTCTTAAATGTCGGTTAAGGTCCCTTCCCCACAAAAAATGAATATTTTAAAGTTTCATATGATGATGCCTAATGCATGCATTCACTTATGCATATTGCTTACTCATGTCTTTCTTATGTTCTTCATTTCAAAGCATACTCATATACTTAGTACATTCAAAGTACTAACACATACTTTTGCCAACATGATATCACCATGTAGGAATTGACGTCGCTCCTCGATCTCCTCCACGTGGCTAACTCGTATTAGTTTGAAGATTGCTTGTGGTGAGTTTCTATGTTTCGGGAACAACATCCTTTTTATTCTAAGCTTTTGTTATGTAGAATAGTAAGACTTTTATTAAAGCATTTCGTGACACTTATATTGAGGATGAGCTAGGGACATGTCTTAGCCCCCGCCAAGTCTATTAGTAGAGGTGTGTTTGGACATAAATGGAAAAATGCTCTTATTTCCGCTTATTATTATTTACCATTACCAATGAAATGCTTAATGAATGCTAGTAGGCTTTGGTGAGGTATCTTCGGGTGTCTCATTCGCCGTGTCACGTCTAGGACCTAGGCTTAGGTTGTGACATGCCCGTGTGGGGGCTATTATATGTTGTATAGTTCGTGTGGGGTCCTTATGTGACATTTATCTGTGATTATGACTGTGTAATCTATGACTTGACAGAGTAGAGATGTGAAGAGGTTATTGACTTTGTAATGTTCGCCTGAGGAGTTGAGTTGAGGGTTTTGAACATGCCTGAGTAGTGAGATATTGTCGAGAAAGGGGTAAACACTTAAATTGATGTATTTTGTTCTCATTACTGTCTATTGAGGGTGAATATCATGCTAGGGTTAAGTTTTGAGAACTTTGAACCTTGTACTACATGTTGAATTGAATATTACCTCCATGTCTTATATATTATGATTGCATTCGTCCTCATTCATACTATCATTGATCATTGAGAAGTTGAGAACTGTGAAAATCCTTTTGAGAAAGAAAATGTGACATCTTTTGTATCCTTGATCACGAGTAGGTGGTAAATGGATGAGATATTAGTATCATGAGTCCTTCGCCACGAGCTAGGTGGCGAAGTAGTTGATATATTGAGATTAACACAAGGTATATGGTCTATGAGACCCCTATGAGTCCTGCTTGGTAGCACAACTCGACAGGTGTATCTGACAGGTTGTGCAACTGTCTTGATTCCACCGTACCATTATATCATTTATCACCATAATGCATTCCATTGCATGGATAACTGTGATATTTGTTCTATCTGTTTAAGTGTGATATTGAACTGTATCCATTCTATATAAATTGGCGATAGCTTAGTCGGAGTGGGACTTTTCTATGTGCAGGTGGAAGCGTTTCTTAGTTTATTTCATAGTTTTTGATTAATTCCCTATACTCAGTCGGTTAAACCTACTGAGTACATGTGCATTGTAATCACCCCTACTTTTGTGCTTCTTTTGATGCAGATACTAGCCAAGATATCCAGCGCAGTAGTTGATTCTAGCGGATACATTTCCATCGAATCATTGGTAAGATCTTGGGATCCAGATCGCCGCTAGTTCATCTTTTATTTCCAGTCTTTTCTATACTTGGAGACTTAAACTGTGTATTCAGACTCAGATTTGTATTTAGATGATCTTAGACTTATGACACCAAGTTTTGGAATATTTTCGTTGTTGTCCTTTATTTTGTGTTTATTTGTAGCCTGACTTCCCTTTAGGAGTCTCATATAGTTTTAATTTTTGGCTTACACATCGGGATGTGATTTGGGGTGTGTGTCATCATGACCTTGGTTTTTGAGTCATAAAAAAATAATACAAAGATTGACTCATAACTTATACTTGTATTAATTATGTGGCATTCTAATTTGCTAACCAAACATAGTAATATGTGTGTTGAATTTTATACATAGACAAAAAATTGCTACCAAACATGGTAAATTTTATACAAAGTTTTATACCTGAATAACTTTATCTTTATCCAGTTACCAAACGACCCCTATAATACACAAAATTAATGTGTGCATTATTTTTTCTAATGCATTGTACCAAACGATCTCGAAGTGTTTTAGAGAATGGGATGAAGCTGGTGTGTTGGAGGGTGAGTGTGAAGAGTGGTGGGTTGGAGATGGAGATGACACAATCAATATTAAGAGCCCGTTTGGATGGGCTTAAAAAAAGTAACTTTTATGTATAAAGTGCTTTTAGAACTTTGAAGTGCTGAAAGTTATTTTTATAAATAAGCAGTTGAGTGTTTGGATAAAAGTGCTTATGATGTGAATTTTAGGGTTAAAAGAATAAAAAAAAGGTAGTTTGAGAATTTAGTTAAAATATAAAGGATATAAAAGTAATTTCCATGGTCAAAGAAAATGACTTTAAGCACTTTGGAAAAAAAAGTTAGGAATTCTAACTTTTCATTTCTGACTGACTTTAAGAACTTTATGGCTTAAAGTCAGCATTAGGCAAACACGTCCAAAAGCTAAAAAGGGGCTTTAAGTTGGTTTTGACCAACTTAAAGCCAATCCAAACGGGCTCTAAATGTAACTACTTCTACTAGAAAAGTCATCTTTTAGGGACTTATTTTCCTAAAAAACTACTCCCTCGGCCCATCTTTACTTATCTATGACTTGACACACCCCTTAAGAAATAATAATTTGAGGGATAATTCTAATATATTGCCCCTATTAATTATAAGTCATCTAAATATTAAAAAATAAATAGTATTTAATAGCAAGGGTAAAATAGATACAAAATGATAATAGTCTCTTGATATTTCAAACTAGACAAGTAAAGTTGGACAATTATTTTCAGAATATTAGACAAGTATAGATGAACGGAAGGAATACTATTTAAAATTTATGATGAACCAGGCATGTCAAAACTGAACCCACCCTAAAATAGTGCTTCTTCTGTCTTATATTATTTCTCCATATTACTATACAAAGTTGTCCAAATTACTTATCAATTTACAAAATTAATATATAATTATTATTTTTATTTTTTTTATTTTACCCTTACAATTAATTTTTTTTTTGAAAATGTAAACAAGTTTATAAAGTTCTAACTTTTTTAAAAGGTAAATTATAAAATTATCCTTCTTATTTATTATTTTTGAGAGGTATATAAAACAAATACTGAACAACTAATATAGAATAGAGGGAGTACAAACTTAAAAGATAAGAGTACGATATTAATATGAGATGGTCTAATCAATAAAAAAGACATTTTCCTGCTTAAGATTAAATGAGATGACCTATCTATAAGGACAGTTGGAGTTGATGGTCCTAGTTCTGTTAGAGTAAGAGCTCTTGCTGGAATGCCTTCACCACTAGATATTGCATCAAAACTCCTCCTCACCTTTGAATAATAATCAATCTTCTCCCTTTATCCTAATTAAATCTTTAAAATGCATATTATCTCCTTTCATTATTAATTTTTTTCGTTCTTTAAAAATCCAGATTTTTTTATTTTTTTTATTTCATGTAATAAAAGCAAAAATATTTTCTTTAGGATGAAAAAACATGAGAAACACTATTTAAGTATATAAGCTAATGATGTTCTATAATGTAGTAAATTAGCATAATAAGAAATATAATTTTATTATTAATAATAAAAACTCTATCATTTATTTATACAAGTGAAAAATACCAGAGAATAATAATTATAAAAATATATTATATTGTAGAAAATAAAAAACAATTAATTTAATTAAGGTCAAATTTGTAAAGATTGTATTTATTTAGATTTTAAATTATTTTAAACTATAATTTATGTAATAATACATCAATATGTCACGACCCCAACCCACCCTGACGGGGTACCCACATTAATCCTCCGGTGGGAGAACCATCCTTATAGCCCAAACTAACAATACTTGCAAAATATAAACCACTTAAAGATGCGGAAGCAGGTTTAAATCAATAAGAAATACTGAGTTCCCATAAATTCAGAAAAACAATCTAGTCAATGAACTCAACATGCAGAAATATTCTAGGAACTAAAAGTCATCGTACCAAAACTCTAAAACTAACAGGTCAACAAAGGGAGTGCAACTCCCAACAGAAAATTATTAACAAATTAACCATTTTCTGAACGACTAAGTCCTGAAAAAAGGACTAGAACAAAAGAGAGATAATTCCCGACAGCCTGAAAGAATAGCTCACCCTTGAACTCGAACACAACTATTCTTCTAGACGAGGTCACTCCGCAGCCGTCAGAATATGTCATGTACTCAACAAAAGAAAGATCAAGTGTAGTATCAGTACACAAAATCAACAGTGTATTGATATAATCACGCGGCTAGCCAGTAAGCGGATCATGGAAAAGTAAACCCAACATAATAGGCACATATATACAGAATAGCTAAACTCATTACGCCTCAATAGTACTCAGCAAGATTATAGTTCACAACCTCAATATCATACAACTTCACATAAGGGTCAACTCAGGGGACCTACAAACATTTAACTTGTGTTGGAATGTGACACTCAGTCCAAGATTTGTATCGAAATATGACACCTGATCCAACTGTGTGTCGGAATGTGACACCCGATCTATTTACATATTGGAATGTGACACCCTATCCAAACATATAAACAACCACAATTACATTCAATATTCAACAATATGTCACCAAGAACAAGTTCATCACAAAATAGGTCAGCAAGCGATTATTTCACATAAAATCTAGCAGGTTTGCCTATTATATACATATATGCATACCATGAAGCAAAGTACTTAAAACACATACGGAAAATAAAAAAAAATCACTTAACTCGAATTTGAGCTTCAACCACTCTAACATGCAAGGGTTTTCCCTTTACGGGTTCTTTCTATAGTTCTTGGTCTAAAAAAAAGTCACATATACACAAGGATCAATAAAATAGCATAATTCACCAAAATTATAACATTACCCTTTCTAGGCCAAAACTCATGATCCTAACCCCATCCTAGGACTATTTCCCACCATTGGTTTTAGTGTAAAATTACCCCCTCCCCCCTAATGATCACCCATCCAAGTCTATGGGTTTAGGAATCAATTTACAAGTTTAGAGGGTAGAAATCTTATGTTTAGTACGGAAATAAGTGGGAAAATGATGAAAATCACCCTAGGTCGCCCCCTGTCATTTTAGAAACTATTATTGCAGAACTAAACCATTTCGGGGGGTTTGTAACTGTCTTACTCTAGTGGAACTCATCTTTATCTGGCGAGATATGTGGAAATAGTAAAATCAGAGTTTTTTCTCTAAGCCCCCATTTCACAACACACCTCCTTCTAAAGACATAGTAAATTATACCCTTCACGCCAAGTCTTATTCCGGAAGTTTTACTCGTTCAAATGCAATTTTGTGAAGCCATAAATGCTCTGTATTATCTTGGCTATTATCTTACCCCATAAAATTAGAGATTCTATCCCTCACCATCCACAAGGTCACCATAGACCTCACCTGACTCAGAATTCATTCAAGTTTGGCCTAGGCTAAATTTTTTCAAAATTACTATTCAAACTTTTTTGGCCCAAAATCATTTCCCATTGGCTATCCATAACGACGGGGACAGGTTATTACAATAGATATCAATCTACCCATCACTCTTCCTCGAGTGATTAACTAGGGAAAATAGGGCTAAAGTAGAGATAGCGTAGTACCTGTTGCGATGAACAGTTGAGGATACTTGTCTTGCATATCCTTCTCAGTCTCCCAAGTAGCTTCCTCTATTGAAATATATTCCCATTGCACTTTAACCATATTGATCTCTTTATTCCTGAACTTTCGGATATCAGGATCAAGAATTACAACATGCTCCTTCTCATATTGAAGGTCTTTTTCCAACAACACCGAGTCTCATTTAATGATGTAGTCCCTATTTCTATGGTACTTTTTTAGCATTGACATAAGAAACACCAGGTACACCCTAGAAAAGCTAGGTGGTAAGGCCAATCTATACGCCACTGGCCCTACACAATCAAGGATTACAAAAAGGCCAATATAGCGAGGATCGAGTTTTCCCTTCTTACCAAACCTCATTACCCCCTTAATAGGTGACACTTGTAGAAGTACTTGATCACCAGCCTTAAATGTCATATCCCTCACCTTACGGCCAGCATACTTTTTTTGATGACTTTGAGCTGCTAGAAGCTTAGCTTGGATGCTCCTTACTTTATCCTGACATCCCTTACTAAGTCTACCCCTAATGGCTCCACTTCTCCAATTTCAAACCACCATATAGGAGACCTGCACCCCCTCCCATAAAAGGCTTCGAATGGTGCCATCTCAATTCTGGAGTGGTAGTTATTATTGTAGGAGAACTCACACAAAGGCAAGAACTTGTCCCAATGTCCCCCAAAGTCTATTACACATGCCCTCAACATATCTTCCAGCACTTGGATAGTCCTTTCTAACTTCCCATCTATCTATGGATGGAAAGTTGTGTTGAAAGTAAGTTGAATTCCCAATTCTTTATGTAACTTCCCCTAAAATTTAGAAGTGAACTGCATACCACGGTCTGGAATGATAGAGAGGGAACCCCTTGCAGCCTTACTATCTCTTTTCCATAAATCCTTGCTAACTGTTGTGCGTTATAGTTCTTGTGATGACTTTGTCAACCTATCAACCACCATCCAAATGGAGTCATACTTTCCCTAATCCTTGGGAAGTCGCACCACAAAATCCATGGCTATTCTCTCCCACTTCCACTCTGAAATGGGCATTCTTTGAACTAAATCTGCAGGTCTTTTGTGCTCATACTTTACCTGTTGACAATTTTGACACTTGGCCACATATTTGGCTATGTCTCTCTTCATACCCGGCCACCAGTATAGACATTTCAAGTCTTGATACATCTTAGTTACCCCTGGGTGAATAGAGTATAATGAACCATGAGATTCTAACATGATTTTCTAAATTAAGGCATCGACTTGGGGAACATAAATCCTTCCCGTAAAGTGAAGCACCCCATATGTATCAAGTGTTGAATGTTAGGCTTTTCCCATCAACATCTTTCCTCTAATTTCATTCAAAGTAACATCTTCAAACTGCTTGATCTTAATCTCCTCTATAAAAGTGGGCCTTATATCAACACTGGCCATTACCCCACCCTTCTCTGAGATGTCTAACCTCATGAATCTGGCCTTCAAGGCCTAAATTTCTCTAGCTAGGGGCCGCTTGTAGACTCCCAAACAGGCTAGACTGCCCATACTAACCGGTTTCTAGCTCAATACATCTTCTACCACATTAGCCTTACCTAGATGATATTAGATAGTGACATTATAATCTTTGATCAACTCCATCCACCTGCACAATTTCAAGTTCAATCCTTTTTAGGTGAACATATATTGTGTAAGTTACGGTGATTAGTAAACACTTCACACTTGACGCCATACAAATAATGCCTCCAAATTTTTAGTGCAAACACTACCGCTGCCAACTCTAAATCATGAGTCGGATAGTTCCTCTCATGCACCTTCAACTGCCTCAAAGCATAAGCTACAATATTCTTATCCTGCATCAACACACCACCCAAACCTGAATGTGAAGCATCACAATAAATAATGAAATTTTTACCTTCGACCAGCAAGGTTAAAATTGGTGTTATAGTCAGAAGGGTCTTAAGGTTTTCAAAGCTCTCTTTGCACTTATCAGTACATCAAATGACACCTTATTTTTAGTCATTCTAGATAAGTGAGTAGCGATAGAAGAAAAGTTCTTCACGAACCGGCGATAATAACTAGCCAGTCCCATAAAACTTCTAACTTTAGTCATGGAACTAGGCCAAGCGCAGTTCTTGACTTCCTCAATCTTTTGTGGGTCTACCACTACCCCTTCCTTTGAAACAACATGTCCTAAAAAAGGAACTGAAGACAACCAGAATTCACACTTAGACAATTTTGCAAATAACTTTTGTCTTCCCAAAACACCTAAGACAATTCAGAGATGGTCTGCATGTTCTTGTTCACTCTTTAAATATACCAAAATATTATCTATAAATACGATCATAAATGAATCCAAAAATGGCTTGAACACCCCATTCAACAAACTCATAAAGGCTACTAGTGCATTGGTCATCCTAAAAGACATTATCAAAAATTCATAGTTCCCATACCTAGTGCTAAAAGCAGTTTTGGGAACATCCTCAGGCCTAATTTTCAACTAGTGGAACCCAGACCTGAGATCAATCTTTGATAAGACTGATGTACCTTGAAACTAATCAAAAAGGTCATCAATACGAGGTAAAGGGTATTTATTTCTTATTGTAACCTTATTCAGTTATCGGTAGTTAATGCACATTCTCATACTACCATCTATTTTCTTGACAAACAACACTAGAGCACCCCAGGGAGAAGCACTAGGACAAATAAATCCCTTATAAAGAAGTTCTTGGATCTGAGCCTTAAGCTCTCTCAACTCTGTCGGAGCCATATGGTAGGGAGGAATTGAAATTGGCCGGCTATAAATCAATGCAGAAGTCTATATCTCGGTCAAAAGGCACACCAGGCAAGTCTAAAGGAAACACTTCTGGAAATTCACACACTACCGGAATAGAATCAATAGAAGGAGACTTTACATCCATATTTCAAATATGGGCCAAATAGGCCAAACAACCCTGCCCCACATTTTTTCTATCCTGGAGAAAAGATATGATCTTAGCTGGCTTAGGCTTGTACACCCCTTCCCACTCTAACCTTTCCCTTCTCGGGATATCTAGATCCATAATGTTTGCATTACAATCAAGCACAAAAAAATATGGAGACAACCAAGTCATGCCTAAGATTACATCAAAATCGGTCATGTCTAAAATCGCTAAGTCAATCCAAGTCTGGTATACCATAAATGCCACAGGAAAAACACAATACACATGGGTGACTATGACTGACTTACCAACAGGGGTAGAAATATGAACAAGAGCATATAGTATATCACACATGCATAAAAACCTAACGCATATTTCACAGACACATAAGAATAAGTAGAATCCAGATCAAACAAAATAATATCCATCCATTCACAAATAAGAATAGTACATGTGATCACTGCATGAGATGCCTCTGTCTTGGCCTTACCCAAAAATTCATAAAATTGAGCCTGATCATCTTGATGGACCACCTCCCTGCCTGGATAAGATGCTCCTCGGCCTGTACTACCATTACCATGGGCCCCACGACCTCTTTAATTTCTTTCTCACCTACCCTGTAGGTATTCTCTACCACTGCCTCCCCTAGCCACAGGTACTATTGCTCTAGCTTGCTGGGGTGCTGAAACTTTCCCATGGGGTGAGAACATTCCCTCTGTATATGCCCCGGTTCTCTATAATTAAAATAGCCATGATCAAAGGATAATATTCTACCTAGAAATGATGCTCTTTGACCCTCATGGGATGGATGCTGCTGTGGAGTACCTAAACAACTGCCAGTAGAAGCGGACATAGCTGACTGAATCAGCCGGGCTGCAATCACCGGCCTGCCTGACCCTCTAGAATAGGATCCCTGGAAACTACTTGTGCTCTGGGCTTCTTATCCAAAGACTTGGCCTGCCCATCTCTTCTCACACCTTCTACCTTTTTCATAAAGCTAGTGACTTTGTTGAAACTCCTTCCTGACGAAGTCATATGAACTGACAACACTTCTAACTAGGGGTTCAACCCCTTCTCAAACAAACTAATCCCCTCTTCATCGGTAGTGACCAGCTGTGTAGCATACCTGGACAACGCATAAAATTTGGCCTCATAAACAACCACTGATAACCTTTCCTTCTCTAGTGCCATGAACTCATCCTTCTTTAGGTCCCTCAAAGTACGGGGCACACTCTTTTCCAAGAACAGGGCATAGAACTGAACCTATATAAGTGGGGGCAACACTGGTGAACGATACTCAATATAAGCCTTCCACCACTGTTTGTCATTACCCTACAGCTGAAATGTCACAAACTCTACTCCATTCTGGTGAACTATACCCAGCTTGTGCAACTTCTCATAGCAGTCAAGGATAAACTCATAGGCATCCTTATTCTCAGTACCATAGAAGACCAGAGGCTTGAGCTTTAGAAACTTGGTAAGCATGTCATTCTTAGTGCCGGTCATAACAAGACCCATAAGTGATCTGAAGAAAGAATCTGTGCCTACCACCTCATCTGTTAGCGGAGCTGCAACAACAAAAGAATGAGTAATAGGAGCTGAGATGATACTGCGGGCATAGTCAGGATGGATCTAGTGCCAGCCATATGGTACTGCGGGCATAGTCAGGATAGATCTAGTTCCAGCCACCCCACTTAAAAAGACCATGATCTCTTAAGATAGTATGGGGTCCATAGGGGGAAAACTAGCAACCCCAGCTTAGGTGTCTTCCTCCTGTTCAACATTCTCCTCTTATTCAACCTCTACATCTCCCTCTAACTCATTCTGGGAGCAGGAGGGACCTCGCTTATTGGCACCTCTTCAATTGGAACCTCCACTCTAAGGGGAGTTTCTCTACTTTTGCCCCTGTCGCATCTCCCTCTCCGGCCTCTACCTCTGTCTCGCCCTTAAACAATGGGCTCTTCATTTATCTCTACTAGAGCTATGGGTCGTACACCATTATAGCGTGTGTTAACCATCTACAAAAAATAGAGTGAATAAGTTGGATACCAATTTGGATCATTATATACCAATTGGAATCAAGTTATACCATGAATAAATAACGAAAATTTTCCTAAATCTTTGTAGCCTCTCGAAAAAATATAGACGTCTTCGTACCATTCCATAAGACTCTACTAAACTCATCTTAGTACAACGAGATCAATGAAATTAGAGCTCTAATACCAACTTTTGTAACAACCTCGACCTGCCGTGACTAGCACCCACATTAACCCTCTAGTGGAAAAACCATCGATATAGCCCAAACTAACAATACTTGAAAAATATAAACCACTTAAATATGTGGAAGTAGGTTTAAATCAATAAGAAATACTGAGTTCCTATAAACTCATAATAACAATCTAGTCAATGATCTCAACATGCGAAAATATCCTAGAAACTAAAAGTTATCGTACCAAAGCTCTAAAACTAACAAGTCTAGAAAAGGAGTGCAACTCCTAATAGAAAATCATTAAAAAATTAACCATTGTCTGAACATCTAAGTCCTATAAAAAGGAATAGAATAAAGGAGAGAGAGTTCCCAGCAGCCTGAAAGAACAACTCATCCTTGAACTCGAACACAACTACTCTTCTAGATGAGGTCTCTCCATAACCGGTTGGATATTTCCTGTACTCAACAAAGGACAGAGCAAGTGTAGTATCAGTCCACAAAATCAACATTATACTGGTAGGATCACGTGGCTAGCTTGTAAGCGGATCTTGAACAAGTAAACTCAATATAATAGGCACATATATACAGAATAGCTAAACTTATTTCACCTCAATAGTACTCAACAAGATTATAGTTCGCAATCTCAATATTATAAAACTTCACATAAGGGTGTACTTAGGGGACCTGGAAATACTTAACTTGTGTCGGAACGTGACCCGATCTAAAATTTATATCGGAATGTGCCACCCGATCCAACTGTGTGTCGGAATGTGACACCCAATCCCTTTATATGTCAGAACGTAAAACCCAATCCAAACATAAAAACAACCACAATTATATTTAATATTTAATAATATGTCACTAAGAATAGGTTCATCACAAAACGGCCAGCAAGAGATCATTTAACATAAATTCTAGAACGTTTCCTTATTCATATACATATATGCATACCATGAACCAATTTAGCAAGTATATGCAACACATAAGGGAAACAAAACCATTACCTACCTCGAATTTGAGATTCAACTACTCTAAGATACAAGAGCTTCTCCTTTTTAGGTTCTTTCTACTAGTTATTGGTCTATAAATAAGTCACATATACACAAGGATCAATAAAATATCCTAATTCACTAGAATTATAACATGATTTCCTTTATAGGCCAAAACCCATGATTCTAATCCCACCCTAAGGTTATTTTCTACCATTGATTTTAATCTAAAATCCTCTCCCAATGATCATCCATCCAAGTCTATGGGTTTAGAAATTAATTTACAAGTTTAGGGGGTAGAAATCTTACCTCCTTAAGCATGGAAATCGGTGGAAAATAATGAAAATCACCTATTTTGCCTCCTATCATTTTAGGAACTATAATTCTAGAACTAAACTGTTTCTGGGGTTTTTTCCGTCTTATGTTGAGACTTCCCGCTCTAAAGGGAATAATCCCATTCTGGCTGGATATACAGAAATAGTGAGCTCGAAATTTGTGATCCAAGCCGCCATTTCACAACACACCCTCTTCCAAAGATGTATTAAATTATAACCTTCACGCTAAGTCCTATTTCGGAAGTTTTACTCATTTGAATACGATTCTGCGAAGCCGTAAACGCTGTGTATCATCTTTTCTATCAACTTACCCCATAAAATTAGAGATTTGATCCCCTACAATCCACAAGGTCACCATAGACCTCACCTGAATTAGAATTCGTCCAACTCTATCCTAGGCTAAACTTTTTCGAAGTTACTACCCAAAGTTTTCTGGCTCAAAATCCTTCCCCATTGGCCTATCCATAATGACGGAGACAGGTCATTACATTAAATTAATCAAAACTCATTTATTTATATAGATAATAGAGAATACTCCCGTCGTTTATATTACTTTACGCTCATTCTAAAAATAGCTATTTTAATTTACTTGTCCACTTTATTAAATCAATTTTTCAATTTTTACTTTCCAAACCATACTTCGCAATCAAGCTAGAAAAAGACTAAGCAAGTGCTGTCCTAATGAAATGGTATTTCTACCTTAAATATTAAATAACTGCATAAAGTAATAGTAGTCAAATTATCATGATCCAAGCCTAGGACCTAGTCGTAACACGGCAGTCAAACCTCGAAGGGCTTTGACCATGCCTCTTGACATATCGTAAGCATATAACAGGTAAAATAAAGTGGAACATAGCATATGAAAGAGTCTAACATTAATCATAAAAGTGATAATAAACTTGAGTACAAAATAGACTCTATGAAGTTTGTCCAATAATTGCCTCTACTAATGAAAATGGGCGGGGGCTAAGACATGTCTCTAGCTCACCCTCAAATCAGAACATAACAAAGTCTTTTAAAGTAAGAAACAATAACTCATAACTAGTCCTCGATATATGAGGACTCACCATAACTCCGTCAATGAGAAAACTCAACTAGCTACGTGTATGGATATGATCCTTAACCCCTACATTATGAGACAATGTAGGCAATAAATATGTATTAGTATGTTTGAATATACATAGTATGAGGGCATGCCATGCAATATAAATCATATGATAGAATGATCAATTTAGTACATGAGAAAGAGGATGAGTAAAATAATGAAAAAAACCATAATAATTAAAACATTAAAAGGGCATATTTGAAATCATGAATGAGCATAAGAGAACATACATATGTGGGATTGAACCGTAATCGATAATAAGACCATGCGAGCTATAACATGGAATTCTGATGTCTCCCCATACAATGAAAGAAAGGGGAATCTACTCGCCAAGGTAGATTTTACCCTGCTAGGCGGGTCATCTACGTACGTTATATGTGGATCAACTAGCTAAGCCATGAAGGCAACCTACAGTGGCACGTAATTTAAAGGACTAAAGGCTGCTACTAAGGCTTTTGGTAGGGCACCCACCTCAAGTCCACTCGGTGCTAAGCCAAATCCCACAGAATTCATAACATAGTGATCATACTTAACAAATATTATAAACTTGTTCATAAACTTCATAATTCATAGAATAGCTCATTTTTATAACATAATTGCAATGTGACCAGCTTGAAAAAGGAAAGTCCTAGTGCTAGTTGTAAGGTTAGGAAGGCTTTTTTGTAATGCTACTAATACTTTCTCTGTTATTTTGCCCAAGCCTGGCTGAGGAAAAGCTGGAAATCATTCCAGGTACAAGAACTGGGGAAAAAAAGGGCTCGAACTACAGGTATCTGATACCTGGCTTTCTTGGTGTGAGAAGTTGGTTATGTAGGCTAACAACCTTTCCTAGGTTGTTTCAATCATAATTAAGATCTATTCATAGGTTGTCAGTCCCCTACGGTAGGGCTTCTCTCTTTTCATGAATCGACTTTGATACGCCTATGAACCTTAGTTCACGCTCTACATATCTTATTCTTTCAAGCAATCAATATTCTGTCTGAATTGCTTTCTTTCTTCCCTTACTGACCATTCAAATTTTCCTTGACTCCACAGGGCTGTAAAAAAAAGACTGGGTTAGTTTGGGCCTTTAAAGCTAATCGAAACACGTTATACCTAACAAACTAGCATAGCTGTGGGACTCTTGTCAGTATTGACCTCCTGGACTAGTACCGATGGTGTCTCCTAGGATGAGTCTTTATTTAGTTAGGAGTAGGTTCTTGCAATGATTTCATGCTTGGTTGATAGAAGAGATGTCATCTAAGTTACAGGTTCCGCTTAAGAAGGCGAATCCATAATGAATGTGGCAGACACAAAGAAAGGTTAGGAACAACTCTTTCTAATGGGAAAATGATTTTCCAAAAATGGGTGATCAAAAGATCAAATTACTATGCCTATCTTGGTGGTCGTTACTTTTGGTGGTCTTTATTTTTTCCCAGTTCAAATTCGGGTGTCGCTTGATCAATAAAAAAGTTGAAATATATTCTTTTGATATAAACCGCCGAATGAATCCCCAATAGCAATCGTAGTAGCACCATCCGCTAAAATTTGTCCCTTTTTAATGCATTTACTCCGAGGAACCCAAAAAATCATCTTTTGTAACATGCTTTATTAAGAAAAATAGATACATACGCGAACACATCCATCCCTCTTGGGCATGGAGACGATGTACTTAGACACATATGGATTCTTCTAGACCATCTACGAGAGAGATACCATGGTTCAATAGCATGGAGAAATGGAGGAAAGGAAGACGATAATTCTCAAATAGAGTGAACATACTGAGACCGCAGGGTAACACCACTGCCACTCAGGTCCCTCGACTGATTCTACCATAGAGGCCAACGATAGATAATAACTCCCCCCTCCCCTCCGAACACAGCTTACAACTTTCATCGTACTGTGCCATCCAAAGAGCAACTCCTAACTGATTTGAATCCATTTTCTTTGGGGGTCTAACTTTGGTTGTTCTTTCCTTCAAGCTAAGATAGACCCGATCAAAAATTAGTTCCAGAAGCATCTTCCATTCATCTCAACCTAGACTGATCTTTGGTGCTAGAAATCTCCTCATCAATGGCATAATTAGCTAGGCTATCAGCCACAACATTTCCTTCTCTGGTTTGTTTCGCCACCCCGACTAGTGAATTATTAAGATTCCCTTTTCAATAGAATCTTTTGCATTCACACGTTTCTTCATATGAAAGTGACCAAAAAAGCAGATGGTGATGGTTCAGCCGGTAAGTGAGAAAGCTTACAAAATGAAGGAAGAGGAGACCCTTCTATTATAAGTTAAAAAAGAAGTCAATACTCTACTATAAATCAGGTAGTGAGGATGAAAAATAGCATAATCTACCTCATTCGTGCTCCCGTCTTTCCCACTGCCATCTTCGATAGATGTTAGGACCGACATTCTATCTCGGTGAATAATGTTCCACTGATTAGGCGAGGACAGGATTTAAACCTGGAATCTTCAGGTCATGTCCTTCCTTTCAAGTGAAAAGTTATGAAATATACGGGCCGGGTCTTGGTTCCAACAGCCGGATCGATTACAAGTTGTCTCCTAGACTTCTTTTCGCAACTCAAACAGTCGGTATGCTTTTTGGCTTAAATGGGCGTGGGCTTGCAATGCTAGTTGTTCAACTTTAGTTAGAAGTACAAGTAGAGGCCATCGATTCCCCCCGTTAGTCACTTGCACAAGGGTAGGTCTCGAGCAGTAGTTGTTGATGAAGAAGAAGATAATGAAGCAAATTGGAATCCGCCCTCATCTGAGGTGACGACCTTTGTAGTACCAAGGCTGACCTATGAGGAGCATGAGAGAGCAAAAATGCTATGGAACTTGGGTGTGGGACTGTTATACCGAGTAGTTAGATCATAATCTCTTACCATAAAAATGGTTATATGCGCGGCAGCACCAACTATGACAAATCCACCAATCGACATGTGATGTGTTAACAATGACTATTGACCTTTCAACATTACAATATCATACTATCATAATTCATGTCATTAGGTTCCTTGGTCACCACATAGAGCCCTAAGTCACCTTTCTCCGTAACTTGCATGAAAATCATAACTTGAACATACTTGTATTCCATGATCATAATTCATACTTGAATTTAGAGTAAAACTCATATACATAATCAATTTGGATAAAACAATCATGAGAATACTCGAAATCATTGAACTTCATGATCATACTTCATAATAGCATCATGAAAATAACTTCATGAATGGGCAATCGTAATTCAACTTGAAATCTTGTAATTCATTTAGAAACATACTTATAATGATCATTTATAACAATTAAAACATAATTGAAATAGCCCAATGAAATTCATCAAACTAGCGTTACAAACCCAATTAAAATTAATGAGATTTTGAGTATAAACCTTGGGACTTCATAGGTAAAAGGAACCGGTGGATCAATTCCCACATACCTTGATTAAAATTGAACTTTGAAATTGACAAAGAAGGCTTGATCTTAAAGAAACCCTTACCAAAGCTTGATGAAGATGATGAACTCTTGAGGAACCTTGGGAGAGAAGTCTTAAACTTGTTTGGGAATAATAAGGAAAAAAGGGTTTAGGAGTATTTAGGACCAATTACAAATGAATATAGTCCTAAAAACGTCCACATTCATTAATAAATTATAGGAAAAAGACTAAACTACCCATTAGTAAACCCAGAGTCGGACAACCCTACGAGGGAATTCTATGATTCGTAGTAGAAGTGACAAGTCATAGGAATGACTCATCTTGCAGGTCCTGCAAAAGACCTGAAAATTGAGTCTCTGAACTTTCTATATGAGTCATGTCTATAATTCGTTCTCAAGTCTACGAGTCGTAGACTTCATTCGTCTTGCAGGGTACAAAATACTACCCTTTGAAGTTTGTGTACAACTCTTTTTGACGAGTCATCAAATCCTCTACGACTCATCCTATTAAGTCATAGTGTCACACCTCGAAAGGGTATCCTAGGCGTAGCTGGCACTCAAAAACCATCTCTGGCCTTCGAGATAACCACTTGGTCTCATCACTTATTCGTTCAGCAGCGGAACACTTAAGTGAAAATAACAATATTTATGTGGACTCACCATCATCAATATCATATTAAAGAAATAATCCTTAGAAGACGTAGTTTCAAAGAAGAACTACTCCAATTACATCATCAAACTTTGTCTACGAAGCCTCTAGCACTATCAGATAGTGCCAATGACATGTCCATGGTTACCTCAAAATAAACATAACACTCAACAATAATAAAAGGATAAACCTCCGAATACAAGGACTCATCAAATAGCTGAAAAGTAATGATCTTCAACAATGCGCCTATTGAGGATCTCTAACACCTGTATACGCTTCATAAAATGATGCAGGTCGAACAACATCAGTACATGAAATGTACGAGTATATAAAATGGCAGGAAAGTAAGGACAGATATCAAGAAACTCATCTCAAAAAGACTCAGCTCAGAACTCAATATCAATATGTAATGAAAGCTTTAAAAAAAATAATAAGCAATGCTTACTCAGTTTGGAGTTTCTCTAACCGACAACCATCACTTATGAGCTAGTGATGATACAACGAAGCGATGTCGTTGCCACATCCATCCAATACCTTGCCAGGGTAAAGGACATCACCATCTTGGATCCATTCATCAAAGTCCTCCTTTTGGGACTTAAGAGGTATAGCCTCCATTCTATGTTGGCTACGTAGTTCTAGGGTATGAGTCAGTTAAATTCTTACCCAACTCGGTGCTCAATACTACTCCAAAAATATGTGCTCATATTAACATCATCATCTAATCTTATTGAAATTTTTTTAAAACATCAAATTTATCTCATTACCTCTTCATCAATCATTATACTTTAAAACATTATTTACATCTCATCAAAACATCTTGCTCAAAACATCATTTAATCAAATTTATTTAAACTCAATTCTTTTGCTCTTTCAAAAATTAATAAAATACATATATAGTATTAATTCAAATCACTCTTTTTGTCAATGAATATTAAAAGCCAACATCTTTATTCAAAATACGCATAAAAATATTCATGAACATCAACTCAATTAGGATTCATGGAAAGTAGCCACAAACAATAATTTTAATAATATGAGAGATAAAAATAATAATAATCTCAATGCATAAATATATCTAACTCAATAGAAGAAGAATTAACTCATTAGAATTCAAAAATTAGGGTAAAACTCAACTATAACTCAATTACGGTGAATTTAAATATTGAGCACATGGAAGAACTCAATCCAATGCTTTGAATAACCTTACATATCTGAAATTTAAAGCTTTACTCTGAATTGAAGAACTCAATGAACACTCTTGAACCCCTAGCCTTTTCTCCTCGCTGGAGTATTTTGTGTACTATCCGTAGTATAAGAATCACATGAATAGTTCTACACTACTAAAAACTAAAACTATATTTGAGAATGAGTAAAGAAGTGTATAGAGAGAAGACTTACTTGAGAAAGCTTGATGAATAAAATGAGAAAATAAGGTGGGTATTTATAGGTGTGGAGGAGGGACCTAACAATAAATAAAAATAATTACAACGGATGATCTTGAAAAAATTCAATGGAGGATTGTGATGTCAAATGGAGGATGATTGATGTCATGGTTGATGTCAAATGGATCTAGATCTTTCTATGGTTGGTGAGATGAACCTTTTTTAAGCAGAATACTCTTTTTTGAAGCTGCGTTTGAACAAGATAACTTCCTCATTATAATTTGGTGTCTCTATATAAATTGTAGCTCTAGAGGTCTAATTTTATTTCGTTCAAGAATCAACCAATTTGGAGCATCCTACAGTGAAATATGGTTTTTTCTTCTACAAATACTCAATCTCTTCACAGCACCATGTCTTGCAAATATTAGTTTATTTGACCTACTTAGCCTCCAAATCGTAAGATATGGTCTTCACGTAATGATGTTGGGGTTATTGAGAAATTTGAATCACCTAATGTGGACTATCCTATGAAAAGTTATGCCAACAATACAAAAGCAGTATTATTTTCGTCGAGAATTAAAATACCACAAACAACATTTTAGGGGGTGTTAAACATAAAATATGTTCTGAGAGTTAAATAGTTGCAGGGTATTAGGCCTTCACTACGACTCCATTTTACAAGTCGTAGACTATTTCACGAGTCGTCAAAAGACTCGTAGACCCTCATACTTGCCTTGGTCAAATTTCCAACTTTTACTTCGCTTCCACGAGTTGAGTTTACAACTCATAATAACCTCCACGAGTCGTAGACAGACTCATAGTCCAGGGTTCGTTCAATTCTTCTAAAAATTTTCTTTCGTTCAACTTTTCATCTTACGGGGTCTTACACAAATTTAAAGTTTCAAAGCATTATTAATAATGTTAGTTTAGTAAAATAAACCTCTAATTAATTTTTTTTAAAGGGTGTCATATCAAGAAAAGCTAAGTAATATGAAATGCATAGAGTAAAGGGTGAAGAAAGACAAAATATAAGAATACATATATATATATACATACACTTAATGCATAGACCAATATTAAATTTTGTGACAAATTCATAAAATATTATTCTACTTATAATGTTAGTGAACTTAAGGGTTTGTTTGGAAAGCACAATGTAATTGAAATTTGGTGTAATTGAGTGTAATTACACTCTTTGACATGTTTGGTAGATCAGGTAATTACTTAATAAGAGAGGAATTGAGTGTAATTAAAGGAGAATAATTACACTCTTCAATTCTCAAAGGAGGGAAAGAAATTGGTGTAATTACACCATGTAATTACATGAAACATTTTAAAATTCTTCTGTTATTTATATTTTTTTCATTTTAATTTATTTTTTTATTTCTATTCTTTTAAAAAAAATATTTTTATTATTCTAATATTTTCTAAAAATATATATATATATATATATATATATATATATATATATTTTTATTTTTTTATTTCATTTCCTTCTCATTCTCAACCTTTAATTTTTAATGTGATTCCATGCAATTTTACATATTATTTATTTATTTATTATTCTATTTTTTTATTTGCATAATTTTGTTAGTATTCTAGTTTTTAAATTAAAGTAGAATTCATTATTAAATAAAATTATAGACTTATGTTTTTCTTTTCTTTTAAATCATATTTATGTATGTTGTGTTGAAATTTAATATAAGAGTATTATGTTAAATTTTTTGTTTTGAATTTAGAATTTATTTCATATTTTCAATATGACATTATATTTATAATATTAACATTTTTTGTCAAACATATCATGAAGTTCATAAAAATCTTATACTTTTAGTTTTAATGATTAAATTAATTAAAATATACTAATTTAAAAATGTAAATAAATTATTTTTTATAATATTAGTTAAGAGCATGAATTTATTAATTAATATATATCTTACATATTTAATTTATTATCATTTATAAAGATCCTTATTTTATGCTTTTTTTGAGCCGAGGATCTCTCAAAAACAGTCGTCCTACCTTGGTAAGAGTAAGGTCTGCGTACACTTTACCCTCCCCAGACCCCACGTTGTGGGATTTCACTGAATTGTTGTTGTTGTATAAAGATCCTTATTTGTCTAATATATATTTTAAATTTTTAAATGATTAATTTTTATTTTTAAAATTTAATATAATCTTATGATTGCACTTGTGCAACCAAACAGTAGACTAGTAATTACAATGTAATTACATTCTGGCAAACAAATAGGTCATTGTAATTACTCGGCTGGTAATTACTACCTTAGTAATTACTACCTTAGTAATTACATCAATTTCAATTACTAATTGACTTTCCAAACAGACCCTAAATAAAAAGTTATAAATACCTAAGTAAAAAATAAATTTTATATATATATAATATAAAGATGTATTACATATATTTAATATAACGTTAGTAAAATGGACAATGCATAAAATAAAGAGAGGAGTTTGATTACTATTCAAAATTGTGATTTTTTTTATTTTAAAGCAAAATTGAGGGGTAAAAATAATTTTCCTCCCTTTATATTTTCCTTCCCAAGTCGCTTATTAATTATTCAATGTAGTTGGGGAATGATTGAGAATGCACTGGATAAACTTCTAATTACATCTTCAATATCTTACTAACCAAGTCACTTGCATATTAATTGTTCAATGTAGTAGGAGAATGATTGAGAATGCATCGGATAAACTTCTAATTACATCTTCAATATTCCTCTCTTTGACATATTAATTATTAAAGATTCAGGAAAATGGTACAACATAATATATTGTAATTTGAATTAAAAAAATGGTCCTACAAATTATAAAGATATGTTTCATTTTCATATCTTATTATGAAAATAAAGTTTGTTTAAAAAATTTGACATAAATAAATTGTATTGAACGACTTATTCAAGATTGACTGAAAATTCATTGAATAATATCAATTTACATACTCATTTTTTTTTACGTTGATCTGATTAAATAAATTTTTTCTAATAAAAATATTTTATTATATATTTAAATATTTAATTTAAATAAATTATAGTTTTACTATCTAAATAAAGTTTGGTTTATAAATATAACGGGTTAGACACCTTACACAGAGATGTGAACACATCCCCCAACTGTCTTAATCATTCTCATTAAGCCTTGATGTCCAGTAATCCATAAACTATAGAGGCTCTGGTTAAATTCTAACCATGGTTACTTTTTAACTTATCCTCCAAGTGTCTATTCCTACAACAAAATACAATCAATGTCCCTCTTCTCTCGCATTTCAACACACAGTATGGTGTGTCAGTGCGTGTTCTATATATTTAAAATCTAAAAACAATGTACAGTGTACTACTACTACTACTATCAAGTTACTTCTGCTACCGAGTAGAGTTTGTTATTGTACACCTGTAGAAAGCGACAAACCGACACCAAAACACTGTTAACCCGCCGCCGCGGTTGCCGCCGCCGCCGCCGTGCAATGACTACTCGGAGGAGATCATCCTCCCCGTTCCAATCCTTGAAACTCTCTACTATTTCAGCAATTACAGTTTTGCTTCTCTGTCTCGCTTTTGTTTCTGCTTTGGCACTTGCATTCGCGCTTCCAGAATCAGATCAACAGCTAAGTGGAGGTAGTAATGGCACTCTTAATGGTAGTGAATTAAGCAATGGACCTCGGAGTAGGCCTAAAGAGGATAGTTTTGCTGATATGATCGATCGAGCCCTCGAAAAAGAGTTCACTGAAAATGATAAGGATGAAGGTTTATGTTCTAGATCTGAATTTCTCACTGTTTATATAACTTCGTTTTATTTTTTTGCTCAGAGCGTTTTACAAACATTTGCAATTTTTTGTGTGAAGCTTGATAAGTGTGAAATTGTCACAGTTGAATTGGCAACTGGAGATAATCTTTAAAACTGTATCAATGATCTAACCAAAGATTCTCTAGACTGAAGAATTTATGTGACTTGTACTCTTGTGTTGTGTTTAACGCATTCAGACTCCATCTTGCTGTAAATCTTCATTTTCTGCTTTCAGATACCTTATTTTATTAATGTGACCTGGTATATATAGTTCCATTAATTGCTGTATCTAGTAAAAAAAGATTTATATGTATGAAGATCTGCTTTTGTAGCTATCATATGCAATTTTGGAAGGTTGGTAAAGAAGAAAAAGATCAGCTACTAACTGATTGTGCGATATATTTTCCTATCTTATTGTCAGCTAATGATGCGGGCAGCTTCAATAATAGTGTGGCCGAGCAGCAGGTGTGTACATCTTACATTATCTCCCCACCTCTTCCTACTGAATTATATTCTATAAAGTGATTGTTATAGTGTTATTTGAATTGCTGTGTGTAATTTGTCAAGTTTGCTGATGAATGCCTCTCAAATTGAGAGGCTTGCCATTAAATAGAAAGTAGTCAGATTTACATCCCTAAAAATCAACTATTCTATCACAATATTTATTCTATTTGATCACAACATCAAATCTATATAATTACACACTTATATACAACACTATATTATTACTTAAATAGATACAATATTCTCTATTAATTCATGATCTGTGAGCTGTCCAACATGATCAATTTGCCTACTAGAAAATGATGGCGCTGTCGTGCCATGAATTTTGTAAATGCGTCAACTATTTGAAGATTATTGGACACTTGTGGAAGAGTAATGACTCCTTTATCTACCTCTCGTATATAATGATAGTCTACTTCGTTGTTTTTGGTCCCCTCATGATAAACTGGATTAGTTGCAATCTAAATAACACTTGTGTTGTCAGCGTGGAGAGGAGAAGAATTAGAGGAAATTCAATCGCAACAAGTAATCCACGAAGCTATACAACCTCGGAGCAAGCAATAGACATGGCTTGATATCTGATCTTTGTTGAAAATTTGGCACATGGTCTTGCTTCTTACTCTTCCAAGATATCAAGGACTCTCTAAGAAACATGGACCAACCAGTAACTGAACGACGAGTAACAGAACATCCCGTCCAATTAGAATCACTAAAAGCATTAAGATGAATAGGAGAACCACGAGGAAAGAATAATCTACGATTAGATGTTCTTAGGAGATATTGAATGATGGGAAAAACAACCACCAACCGCCAAATGGAGATGACGGGGAGCTTGCATAAATTGACCAATTTGCTGAACTGCAAAAGAGATATCAGGCCGAGTAATAGTAAGGTAATTTAGGCTCCCAACTAATTGTTGAAAAATAGTTGGATCAGGAAGAAGATCGCTTTCCTCATGATGATACATTACATTTAATTCCAATGGAGTATCTATGGAGGAGGAATCTTGAAGACTAATCAGAGAAGTCATACCTGAGTATATTTGTGTTGACTTAGAAACACACCTAAAGAATTCTAATGAACTTCCAATCCCAGGAAATACGTAAGAGTACCAAGATCTTTCATATGCAAAGAATAGTTAAGCTGTGGTTAGAGGCTAGTGCTTAATGAAGAATCGGTTCATGTGATAATAATTTCATCTACATATACCAAAAGAAGAACATAATCTGTAGATGTTTTTCGAAGGAACAAAGATGAGTCATGTTTGATCTGCTCAAAAAGGAATTGCAGCAAAGTAGACCAAAAATTGTCAAACCAAACTCTGGGAGCTTGTTTTAATTCATACAAAGATCACTTTAACTTGCATACATGTGATATAGGTGATGAGAGAAAATCAAGTGAAAGTTTCATATAAATATCTTCTTTGAGATCACCATGGAGAAAAGCACTTTTAACATCCATTTGATGAAGAGGCTAGTTTGTCACGCCTCGGGAGGGTACCCTAGACGTGGCCGGCACTCGAAAATCATTTTTGGCCTTCAAGCGAACCACTTGGTCCAATCACACTTTCATTCAGTCACATTCTATCAGCGGAAGACTCAAATCATAAGAATACTATTCATAATAAGGCCAAAGGCCAACCACATCTCCATTCAACAACTAGTAAAAATAAAACTAGTCACAACGAAACAATTCAGCATCATCTACACTCTAGTCTATGAAGCCTCTATCAACAATATAAGAGGTGCCAATGACAGGTTCATGGCTACCACAAATCAAAATAAAGAAAAACTAACTCAAAGCTGAAAAGATAACTGTGGTATCCTCCGGAAACAAGGAGGACTCACCAACTAACTGGAAGTGAATAGATCTTCAACGGTGCGCCTGTTGATGATCTCTAGTATCTGTTTCTGCATCATGAAACGATGCAGGCCAAATGACATCAGTACGTGGAATGTATGAGTATGTAAAATGGCCGAATGAAACAGACATCAAGGTAGAATCAAATCAACTTGGAACCTCAACTCAGAAGAAGAAACAACTCAATCAAGATGTCTTGAGTCTAAACAAGAATATATGATTTATACAAGACCAATCCCATACAATTCAACCCAATCTGACTCAGAATACTATCAAGACCTATATGTGAGTTTCTCTTATCCGACAACCATCACTTATGAGCCAGTGATAGTATAACAAGCCGACATTGTTGCCACATCCGTTCATACCTTGCCAGGGTAAGAATGAATCAACAAATCATGGATCCATAACCAATCAAGTCCTATTATATCAGGACAGTAATTTGGGAAACATCCAACTTTAACGGTCCAATCTCTTCCTACGTTTGGCGACATTGTTATTGGATTCGAGTTATTACTTACTCTTACCCAATTCGGTGCTCGATACTCCTCCTAAGACTCAATGCTCATAAAACTCTATCCAATCAATTCAATCTAATCATATCGACCAGTCTCATTTGGACCCTTGTCAATTCATCAATTCTATCCTAAATCAAGCCTGTTGACCAATCATATTATCCAATCAACCCCAATCATATTTTTCCAAGAGTAGTTTAGATATGTATTTATGACAACATTTAATTCTATCCAATCATTTTTCCATTCATTTAGCCAATCTTTTGGGGCTAAATCATGACTCACCAAGACTTTAACTCAACAATTTAGGATACTCAAATATTTAAGTTTATAACAAAAATATGTTTAACAACTCATATCAATCAACTCTTAGACATAACAAAATATGTATAACAACTCATATCAATCAACTCTTAGACATAACAAAATATGTATAACAACTCATATCAATCAACTCATATCAAACATGAAGCATTTATCAATTTCTCAACTTATCAATATCAACATAACAAAATCAAGTTAATAGATGTATAACCTCATTAGGACATAAATCTATCAAGAAAACCCAATTCCTATGAACATTCAATCTCAAAGAAGATGTAGGGCGCATGGTGAATTCAATCCATGTTTTTAGTAGCGTTACATACCTTAGAGTAGATTTTGAAGAAACCTTGATGTTAGGTCTTCAATGGAAAACTTGAATCCTTGATTATTTTTTTTTGGCAAATCTTGTTGGAGATGATTTGGAACAGAGGAGGATGAAGATTAGGGTTCTTTGGAGGTGAGAAGACTGCAAAAGTGATCCCAAAACGTTCCAAGTTCGTATATATAGGTATTAGGTAATTTTCCCAAAATACCCCTACAAAATCTGGAAATCGGCCAAAGTTCGCTGCAGGTCCTCTCTGTTCGACCAAGCATAACTTTTGACTCCGAACTCGAAAAAATACAATCTTGGTGGCGTTGGAAAGAAGACTCAAAGACCTTTAATTTGATAGGTCATGGGCCACCCAATTTGTTATATTTTAGGAGATATGGTCGTTTGAAGTTGACCCTTATACGAACTCATTTGGAAACTTAGCTGAGAGGAATTCTTTGGACTTGGCTTGATTTTTTGGGATCCCTTATGACCCTAAATCACATCTAATATACTTTAAATACTTATGAATCAATCATAGATCATATATACAATTTGAAGCCTTCGAGTTCAAGCCTATACACATACGAAGAACGGTCCGAATCTTAGCGTAGAGATTTTGAGGTGTCACACTAGTTCTGTGAAGCAACAATGGCAATAGTTGTTCGCACAGTAGTCATTTCTGCTACTGCTGCCCACACCATACTTGTGTACCAAGGAAAACCAATCGAGCTTTGTAATGATTAAGAGTTCCATCGGAATGGTGTTTAGTTGAATAGACCCATTTACATCCATTTGGACAGACATTTGAAGGACATGAAACAATGGCGCATGCATATTTTCTTTAAGAGCCAAAAATTCTTCCTCCATTGCTTTCTGCCAAATTTATGCTTGGAGGCTTATATGTAACAAGTTGGAACAAAAATGGTAGATAATGTAGAAGAAAAGCCATACTAGTTAGGAGTCTGAGATACTCTGGTGGATCTCAGAGCAGGCTCTAGAGGAGTAGGCCTTGAAGAATTTTCAGATTTTAGTTATGGAGCAGTCTCAAGTGTGGATAAAGTTGGCCGACCTCATTCATACTCAAATCTAGGTTTGAACTGTTTAGAAGAAGATGAAAAATTCTTAAAAAGTAGGAAGAAAAGGAGAAACAGAAGATGACTCAACATGAGTAGGAAGAAAATACCGATTCTCAAAGAAAATAACATTTATAGAAATACAAAATTTGTTCGAACATGGATCATAGCACATACAACCTTTCTGTGAAGGCACTATTAACCCATAAAAGCATAGTTAGTAGACTAAACATAAAGTTTGTTGGCCTAAAAAGGAGGCAGATGCACAAAAAAAACACAACCAAATGCATGAAAATTGTGATAGTTGGGATTTTGCTGATAAAGACGATAATATAGAGACGGAAGATTTAACACTTTAGATGGCAATTTGTTAATTAAACGTAGACAAAGTTTCCACCCAATATTTAGATGGGACAAAGGACTCAATCAATAAAGTACGAGTGACATCTAAAAGATGACGATATTTACGCTCGACAACCCCATTTTATTGTGGCGTGCATGGGCAAGAGCGTTGTAAGACAATTCCTTTCTCAAGCAAGAAATTATTGAATTTATGAGATATATACTCTCCACCAGACTCAAATCTTAATATTTTGATGCATGTGAAAACTTGAGTCTGAATGTAAGCCAAAATTTTCTTGAATATGAAAAATACCTCAGATTTGGAACGAAGAATATACACCCATGTGAATCAACTATAATCATCATGAATCTCACAAAGTACTTGAAATGGGCATGTTAAACAATTGGTGAGATGCCCCAAACATCACAATGAATGACACTAGAACACTCTGCAGCACAACTATCAAAATTAGGAAAAGGAAGAGGTTTGCCTAATTTACAAGTAGAACAATCAAAGGAAGCAACTGGAAATTGATTTTTATTTCCCAATAAATCAAAATTTTATAAATGAGACAACACAATAAATTTGGTGTCCTAGATGCTTATGCCAACCCTCCGTCTTACTAGATGTAGAAGTACAAGCAAAAACAGAACACGAGGAATGGAAAAGTATATGGGAAACAATCTTCCAACTTTAGGCCTCTTTATGATTATTGCCCCCGACACCTAGAAAAATTTACATCACAATTGTTATCTACCAATTGACCAGCTAAAATAAGACTAGTGGAGAGCTTTGGTGGTCCACAAACATTCCTGAAAGTTTGTGGAATATCCACAATCTTGGTAATGGGTAAATTACTACCATTGACAATCTGAATTTGTAAGGGACCATGATACTCACGACCATTTTTTAGCACACTAGTTGAGTCGGTCATATGATTGGAAGCGCCAGAATCAACAAGCCAAAAATTAGATGTAATATCATTACCTTGTAGCGCTAAAAGTTAAAAGACTGACACAATCATTTGTTGTACCATTTCAGGAGTAAGAACTTGTCCAGCTGCTGGATTAGCAAATTAGTTGTTAGCTCTCATTGAAGATGAGTTATGAGAAGTGGGACCATTTATCCTTGCTTGAAAGACATTGATCTTACAATTTTGAGGATGTGTGGGACACTACTTGATAATATGACTCTGTTGTTTACAATAATGTAGTTCGAGTTTTGCTCATATCCCTGCTATTTCCATTTCCTTGACCAGCAAATGCAATAGTGTGAAAATTTTCTTGCTTGAAAGCATTTAGTGAAAAGACGGTGCTCTTCACAAATTAATTTCCTAAAACAGATTACCAAGGAGGGAGATGGATCACGATTCATCAAGTTAGAGCGAACACCCTCAAATTTAGATCACAATTTCATCAAAAATGGGTCTCTCTTTCTTTGCTCATTAACTGCTTGAATTACAAAGCGAGATTCAACATGTATTTTAGCATAAACAATATCAGCAAATTCAACCCACAAGTTTTGAAATCCAGAAAAATAATCCTGATTTAGAGAAACCTCCTTGAGAGTAATTAGCAATTCATGCTCTAGATAAAAGTGTGTTGTGCTATTGTCTTAATTAGCAATTCATGCTCTAGATAAAAGTGTGTTGTGCTATTGTCTTGATTGTAAACTTTTTCCCACATGGCTTTTGCAATCTTGTATGGCCTGAAAGTAAGGATAATAAGAGGGTCAATTGATCCTAATATCCATGTCATCATCCGAGCATCTTTGACCTTCCACTGATCTAACTTTGTAGGATCAGTATATGAGTATAAGCAGGATCACTTCTGTCTATATGGCCCCATAATTCTTTTCCGGTGACAAATAGCTGGAACTGAAACTCCCCAGCAGAATAATTCTTACCAGTCAAGCAAACATTGAAGTACTCAAATTGATGCGAAGTCATGTTCTCGCATACACAAACAAGAGAATAATCAAGATCAAGAGCCCTAAATATATAAGATTAATTGTTGACGAATAGTCAAGAAAACCAAAACTTCCATTTATTTTTAAAGGAATCACAAATTAACGACTCTAAGAATCAAAGCAGTAGGCTCTGATACCATGTCAAGTTTGCTGAATGCCTCTCAAATTGAGAGTCTTGCCATTAAATAGAAAGTATTTAGATTTACATCCCTAAAGATCAGCTATTCTATCCCTCCAATTAATACGAAGACCAATGAGGGACTTGGTGAGATATTTGCAAGTTGACCACTCGACTTCACAAAATCGACAGTCAATCTCAATGTGCTCAGTCTTCTCATGAAAAACTGGATTTGATGCATAATGCCAGTCAATCTCAATGTGGTCAGTTTTCTCATGAAATACTGGATTTGATGCATAATGTCGATAAAATATAGAGTGATAAATTCCTAAATTGCAGTGTTGAATTTCCCCAACCAAGCTTGAGAACACTTTTTCAGACCATAGAGTTACTTACATAATCGACATACAAGGCTATTCCCTCTGAGCAACAAAACTAGGTGGTTGCTCAATGTAGACTTCTTCACAGTGCAGTGGTCGCCAGAAAGTGCTCAAAATATGGTATAAAATATATCGATCGTCTTGGAATCAATAGACGACATTAAACAAGAAAGTCATAGAAAAATTAGTCGGAACATACTCATGCGTCAGAGTATTAGATTTGATAGATGAAAGTGGTCACAATCATATTATACTAAAAGTGGGAAGAATGTTAGGCAAAAGTTAGATTACGATTTTACCCCTACATTAAATTTTAAATGTTATAAACTATTTAATAAATTAAATATTAAATAATAAATCATCATATTAGTACATGAATCAACCACCATAAAGTCTCTTGAATATGTATTCTTTGTATTAATTCCATGCTGAGTAAATTCATGAATATTTTGTTTTGTTCATCTTCCAATTGGAAATATGAATGGTTATATTTGGCCTTCACAAAAAGGAAAAAACGATACATATCTATTATATTCTTTTTTATATATATATATATATAAATATTTATGTTTGGCCTTCACAAAAAGAAAAAACAATACATATCTCTATTATATTTTTTATATATATATAAATATTTGTATTAATGTGAAGTACATTACATAAATTTTATTTTCGCCAACTCTCCATTATGTAAATATATGTAACTCCCACTAATAATTATATTCATTATGTTTTTTACTTCCACCTCTCATCCATGATCTCAAATGGATTAATGTCATATTCATGTGTTCCTCAATCCTATTCTATAAATAGAGACATTTGACACAATATTGTACACACTTAAAACAATTGAAAAAATATATGAGAAAATCTCTATGCTCTCTTCTCTTGTGTCTTTTCATTTGTTTTGTTTAATGTTTATGTTTCTAGTTTGTTTTAATTGTACAGGTTTCTATTGTTTTTGTTATTATTATTGAGAATTTACAGTGGCTTGTTTCTTTGTATACATTAGCCTAGCATGTAGTATTTTAGTATCCTCATTTGAATATTGTATTTGTACAATAGTTAGTTATTTTTACTTTACTCATTTTTAATCAATTTTATAATTTAGGACGTATTTTTTTTATTAGAAAGTTATATATACTTGTATCGTAAAAATGATGGATTTTTTTAGTAAATACCAATAGATTTGAACGGGATAAAATATGTCATTTGCAATACAAAATTATATGAAGTATTTTGGATAAACGTGCAACGCACGTTCCCATAACTAGTCTGAGAAATAAAGGGTAGGGTCAAAATGATGACATGATCCTACTGAGAAAGAGAATTATATGGGTAGGATCGGAAAGATGACACAATGTCATGACCCAAATCCGAGTGTGATGTCACTCATCTCAACCCACCGAGACAAGTCAGCCTAATACCCAATGGAAAGTAAATGAAGAAGAAAACGAAATAAAACAAAATTTAACTTAATCAAAAACAAATAAATAATCTCAAAATTCCCCAAGACTGGTTGTCACGTATACAAGCCACTAATAAATTACCGAAGTATGAAAGAAAATACAGTCACAATGTCTTTGTCTCTAGAACATGACTAAAAACATATTAAAAGAATAAGAGGTGTCCGCTATATGGCTGTAACAGCTACCTCAACACTCGAGATAATAGCCTCGGAAATGGTAGTAAACCCTAGGAGATCAAGCAGGTCTGGGCTCACAACCTACACAAGTGTAGAAGCAAGGGATGAGTACCAAACAACACGGTACTCAGCAAGTGGACAACTAAAACTAAGCAAAGCTCAATAGATACAAGTACTCCTATCCTCCCAACCGAACCTCCTTAATTACAACCTGCATAAAACTAGTCCAACTCTATACTTGTACAATAATAACAGTAATACAGTCCACGAATACTCATCAATAGTCTCATCAATGAATCATATCAAATCAAGTTCAGCATATACAGAGTAATAAAGGGGTAAACACGAATTCACAAATATCAACAAAATGCGATGCAATGCAATGAGATAATGCATGTCTGTCCTATCGGTACACATCCGCTGAATTACAGTTCGAAACCCATAGGGTACATTTTTGTCCATGTTACCTGCCACGGAACGTGTGGCCCGTCCCCTCAATATACATATCCTGCCATGGAGCGTGTGGCCCAACCCTTTTGTTTCATAATACCTGCCATGGAGCGTGTGGCCCGATCCCTTTGTTTCATATCATTTTCAGTCTCAGCACAGTATGTCAGAACCAATGCAATCAATTCATGTTCATATAATTCACGATAATAACATGACAACAACAATAATGTTTTTTCTATCTCGCATCAACATATTCATTTCACATGTCCAAAATAAACCTATAATCACAACATATCAATTCTACCAATACATGTCATTAGATCACCATTTTATACCCCTCATCTCCATTTTTAAGGTCAATCATACAGTCAATAACCCAGTCCAATTCTCATTACTCCCCAGTACACATAATACGGAAATACAAGCATATACAAGCTTAAACTGAGATTTAGAAATTCACTTGCCTCAATTAAATTGAATAATCACTTTAAAACTTGAGCTTTTCGTAACACTTCTGAATGATCAAAATCTGTTCAAATACATAATCTTTATAAGAATACGAATTCAATGACACCCATATTGCTATATTTATTTTCGGATAAAAAATTGGGTCAAAAAATCATCCCGAGTCATTGAATTCAAATATGAATTTTTTTTTCCGATTATGTTCACTCATGATAAAATAAACTCACAGTCAAATTTCAGCTAAAACGGATCGTTATTCAACCCCCAAATCAAGATTTTATGTGAAGAACCCTAGGGTCATATTTTTTTATTTCAGCGTTATTTCTCCACCAATATACCCTAAAAATATGTTCATAATCACATAAAAATTTAATGGAAAGGATGAGAATAATTACCTTGACGCTTTGGAATGAAAATCCCTATTTTTCTCTTCTCCTTTATTTTTCTTTTCCCCTTTCTTTTCTTTCTTCCTCCGTATTTTTTTTCCAGTTTCTGCCGCTGCGCTTTCTCGCTGTTCTCCTTTTTTTTAATTTTATTTTCTTTCTCAAACTAATTATGTATTAAAATTTACAAACCTTACTAAACTATTTTAATAAATATAAGAAAAGTGGTATAAGTATTAAATAAATCAACATTTTAGCCCACCAATTAAATTAATTCTCTAAAATTATCCCTCAACTAATTAACCGAAGTTATCGAAAGGTCCAAAATTTTTAACTTAAATTTACAAAAAGGGTCTTTTATGAAAGGAGGAGGACTCATTCTCAAAATGACCTAACGGGTCATTACACACAACCCTACTAGAAAAGAGAAATTATATGGGTAGGGTCGGCTTGATGGCACGACCCTATTGTAAAAAGAGAAATTATATAGGTAGGGTCGGAATGATGACACTATCAAACACAACCAAGAAAGTAGTCACTGAAAAGATGTCACGGTGCTACACAAATAAGATATGAGAAAATTATCACCGGAAAGATGCACGGTGCTACACAAATTAGATATAAGAAAGTAGTCACCGGAAAGATGGCACGGTGCTACACAAACACTGACGGATATGAGGTTGGTACAAAACAACCCTAGAAAGTCACCGAAAATTAATGCACAGTGATCTGTCTGACTAAGTTCTCTTCCCTTGCATATGAGATTCATACAAATATCATTGACCCTACTTTTGTTAACATAACCATGGGCTAGACGGGCGGCATATATGAGTAATAGCCGCCCGCTGGCAGCGGAAGCTCTTTAATTTTCTACCAAGATCATAGAGGCTCTAATACAATGTGAGAAATATAGGAGAAAATATTATTGAATTGCATGCATCTACATTATTACACAGAGACCCTATTTACAGACACTACAATACAATTCTTTACCAAGTAAGATACTATTTACTATTTATATTCCTATTCCTATTCTAAGTATATGCATATTCCTATTCTAACAATAACAATTATACCATTGTGCTGATAATCCTTTCTCGCTTATAGCTGTTTGTGTTGCTTCAATGTTTTATCCCTTTTTTTCAGGCGGTGTTGGAGACTGTGGCTAGAGTTAAGCCCAAGAAAAATGACACGAAGAAAGAGGACAAGTACATGCTTTGTACATTTTCACAAATTAACTTTCTACAGCGTTAAACTCCTTGATTCATGATTTTGTATTTTGTACATTTACTTTGTAGATCCTTTCAGCTTCATCATGTTTTCAAACTTGATAATGACCATGGAGCAGAAGAAACCCCAACATTAATAGATAGGAAGGTAAGCTTTTAGCTTTATTTGCTTCTGTGCATGAGTTGATTGGTTGGTTATGATTTCTGAAAATAAAGATCCATATACTTGGAGTGTAATGCTTGATATTTTGTTTATTCAGGATAATGTCTTTATCATATCTAATTTCAAGTCCAAGTATCCGGTATTACAGTTAGACTTGCGGTAAGCTTTCCACATTCATATGGAAACTGACAAGCATTTGTATGGCTCACTGTTGCTTGACATGTGTAATGTTTAGGTTGATATCAGATCTAGTAGTGGTCATTGTTTCTGCAACATGTGGTGGAATTGCCTTTGCTTGTGCGGGTCAACCGGTTGGATCACTATCTTTAACTGAGTTTTTCTTCATTACTGATTAAGAAAATGACTGATATTTCTTCATTTCCAAAGTGCACAATAGGCCTTCAAATTTCTAATTCTTAATTCATATTTCTCAGGTTATAACTGGATACTTACTAGCAGGATCTATTGTTGGACCTGGAGGTTTTAATGTTGTCAGTGAAATGGTGCAAGTATGTAGCTTTGACAAAAAGAATCTTATTATTTGTGTATTTTCTTTTCCTAATACAGTGGAGTTGTTCTTTCCTATAGTCCAAAGATTCTTACTCAGCTTGTAGTACTTGATAAGAAACGTGAAAAAACCTCTTTTCACAAGTTTGGGCCTGCTTAAGTGAGCATCTCAATTTTGTGAGCTTAATCAGATCATATGGGTTTTATATGATTGGAAAATGGAAATGATGGAGACTTGCAATCTCCGAAGAACTTTTCAACTTGGTGGTTTTTATAATTGCAAAAAAGAACGATATCAATTATCTTTAGCAATTGAATTAATGAAAGTTATCTGCCAGTAATCAACTTAGTGTAATTTTCTTCTGAGCTTTTAATTCATTTATCAAGTTTTATGTCACTTTCAACCTGTTTCTGCTTATAGGTTGAGACAGTGGCTCAGTTCGGTGTAATTTTTCTTCTTTTTGCGTTGGGGCTGGAGTTCTCAACCACAAAGGTTCGCTAAATAGAAAAAACATTACATATTTCATTTTCATTTTCTTGATACAACTCTGCAATCATTATTGATTTATGTTATGTAAACTGTGATTTGACTCTGATTTTTGTGCATTATCTAGCTCCGTATTGTTCGAGCTGTTGCAGTTCTTGGAGGCTTACTTCAAGTTCTTCTTTTTATATGTCTATGTGGAATTACAGCCTCGGTAGGTCTAAAATTTTCTTGTTTTGTGTGGTCTGGTTTAATGTGATTATGGTGCACCATTTCTTGTTATTCTAGTGATCGCTTTATTGCTATGCATTGATCACAGTTACTGGGTAATCTTATTAGAAAACATAGTGTTAATATGTGTTGTATTGGAAGGACTACAAAGTTTGGTGCCTGAGTAGAGAGGGGGTGGAATGTGCTATCTCCTTGTGCTGCTTCGCTCTTAGATTATTGTATCTTAATCAGTATTGACCAACTCTTCTTTATCAAACAACAAGAAGCTATGCCTTAATCCCCATCTAGCTCTCCAGCTATTTGAATCCTCAATGTCCATTTTGCTCTATTTATTATTTCATTTCAATACTTGAAGTTCTATGCTAACTGCTCTCTCTATTTTTGAGTGACATTCATATCTTTAAGGAGACTCTAGCAAACAATGAACCTTATGTAAATCTACACCATGAACAAGTCTTGGTCCCAATTTGCCGATATCGCATATGTGGATTTTTTACTTCTATTATGTTTTTTTTCCCTATGTCTGCTGGGATTTTGAGTGATTGTAGTCTCTTGAGACAACTTCCTTTGATGTAATTTTAGGTCTACCTTGTTTCCATTTAACATTAGCCAGTTCATCTGGAGGTCTAGGTAGGATGTGATAAATCCTAGCAAACAACATTCTCTCGTTTATCCTCTGTATATTCTACTTTTACCTTTCAGATTTTGTTTATCTTTGTATAAGTGCACATCTATCTTAGCATTCACATTTTGATGACACTAATCTTGTGGTACGTCGGACCTTTGAGGGCCAGCATTACCGTATAACAGTGTTAGTTTTCAGAGGAACTTCCTTTAAGCCTGTGAACTACACTTTGTCACATGATCAATACACATATGTTTTGAATGTGATGTGTTGCCATGCAGGGAATGTATTTCATTGGCAGCTTAGTGCATTTGATCAACAAATTGTGAAATCAGTAGCAGGCACATGTATCTTGTGTGAAATAAACTGTTTCTCAAACATTTTTGTGAATTCGCTTCCCTATTTGAACAATAGCTAGCTACTTAGTTTCAGTAATCATAACGCCACTGACTTTTCAAGAGTCAATTAATGAAACTTTGCTTCTCAATGGGAATGGATTGTTCTTCCTCCATCCAGATTTTAACTTGTTGGCTATACTGCTCCTCTGAAGTGCACAGGGCTAGGAGAATTTATTGGGACTAACAGTCTTGCGCTGGTTGCCTCTAAAATGAAAATTTTTAATGTGAAAACTGTTGGTAAATTTTTAATGCGGAAAATTTAGTTCTATTTAATAACAGAGCAAGTGAAATTTAATTAGCATTCTATATTTTAGTAACAGAAAATATATCCAAATACAGTCAGTTAAAATGTAGAAATTTTCTGCTTCACCTCATTTTATGTTTAGTATGTCAGATGAATAAATTGTTGAGCAATAAGATGTATACGCACATGCGACTGGCAGATGCTTCTTAATTATTTTGACACCTATACATATTGTAAGATAGATGTAAGATAGGAGAACGTTGCTCCGGACCAGTACTATGTCTCATCTTTTATGTTTACTGTTTGCCAAAAGTTTTTCCCCGTTTGTAGCAATATAAACTTGTGCAACTTGATGACTTTGTAGTTGTGTGGCGGTAAACCTTCAGAGGGTGTATTTGTTGGAGCATTTCTCTCAATGTCTTCTACAGCTGTGGTAAGCTTGTCGATATCCACTCTGTATCTCCTTTCGGTTTGAATACAAGTAATGATGGATAAGTTATGTTGGGATTAGTTAAGATGGGATACGTTATGCTGAGATTATTTCTTATTGAGTGTTTGGTTTGTTGTATTCAAAATAATATGCATTGCATAAATTTTAAGAATATGTTGTTTGTTTACAAAAATACCCTTCACTTTATTTAGTTTGTTATATTTTCTTTGCAAGCTTTAGTTATTCAATATTCATTCTTAAAATAAAACTTTCATCTTCTTTACTTTAAATATTTTTATTTGTTCATTTCCATGATGTCCGTATGTATTTAAAAATAAAACTTCTTATTTAATTTAAAAATAGAATTTTCATTTTAAGTTGGTTAAAGTAAAAAAGGATTTATGAGAAATCAAAATATAAATAAACATAAGAATTAGTCAAATAAATTTATAAATAAAAATTATATTATATAGTGTAATTTTTTAATAGACAAAATATGAAGAATTATCATAAAAATAAGGAGTGAATATTGTTATATATGATATTAAAAATAATGTAAATATATATGAATGTGGAAAGTGAGGTATAAAAAACATTTAAAGGGATATATTTGTCATTTACTTATTTTATCCCGGGATAAGTTATCCCGGAATTAGTATACCACCCAGGAGGAGGGTTAACTTATCCCGGTACTATTTGTTAATCCCGGAATAAGTTATCCCAGACTTGCCAACCAAACACCAACTTAAATGTCACTATAATTTAATCGCGGGATTATTTGGTGTTATCCTTCACACCAAACGACCCCTTAGTGTATTGTGGAGTCTGGAGGCTCTGATGGTAACTGACCTTTTTCCTTGCCATAGGTGTTGAAGTTTTTGATGGAAAAGAATAGTACAAATGCACTTCACGGCCAGGTTACAATCGGCACTCTTATTTTGCAGGTGCTTTGTCCTCTGATTCATCTCCTGCACATCCTTATTTCTTTACCATTTGCAAGAGTAACCAGTCTCACAGATTGAGATCTCTATGAGTTTTTATTTAGCACTTGATTGAAATCTACTATTTGGAAGTTCTAGTTGAATATTATTTTATTGAAAAGAAGTCTAAATGGCACGTGGCCAGTTCAAGGTCACAGAAAGAAAATATAGTCTCACCACTATTTCATCATCACAAGAATAACACTTGCTAAACATCAAATCACCGGAGCCCGGTGAAGCTATTAATTATTTTCCCATAAGATATCACCACATAAGAATAGATCATAGTTAACCTCATACTCTTTCTTAGCTCAAATGAATAGGAATGTACTGACTAAATTCCAGGTACTTTCTTGTTCTTTCAGGATTGTGCTGTAGGTCTTCTGTTTGCCTTGCTTCCAATCCTGGGAGGCACTTCCAATGTTCTGCAAGGGTTAATATCCATGACAAAGTCGTAAGTTTGTTTGCTTGACTTTGAGCACTTTCTATTCCCTCGCTGTACATGCTTTGGTGCAGGTCAGTTATATTTGTAAGAGCTAGTTGGTTTCCACTTGCTTTCCTTCTCTTTTAGAATCTTCTTAGTGAAAGAAAAAGAGTGTTCTTGAACATAATTTAGACCGTCTCATTAAAAATATAGATAGATTATTGTAACACTAAAAGATAATAGGTTTTATTGTGTTTGAAGCTGATCAATCCTGCAAATCACCTCTTTGCAGAGCTCATTACTGTATGAGAACTATTTGTTCTATGCTATTTGTTAGAATAGGAATAGATATATACAATCCTACTTAGAATAGGAATAGGAATACGAATAGTAGTGGGAATAGCAATAGTAAATAGTATCCTACTTGGTAAAGCATTGTATTGTAGTATCTATAAATAGGGTGTCTGTATAATAGTGTAGATACACAATTCAATAATATTTTTCTCCTATATTTACTCACATGGTATCAGAGCCTCTACGATCTTGGTAGAGAATCAAAGAGCTTTCGCTGCCGGCGGGCGGCTATTACAACTTTCTCATATATGATTTGTGTAGCACCGTGCATCATTCGGGCCACTACTTTTTCATATTTTATTTGTGTAGCACCGTGTCATCTTTTCGGTGACTACTTTCTCATATCCGATTTGTGTAGCACCGTGTCATTTTTTTGGTGACTACTTTTTCATATCCGATTTGCGTATCACCGTGCAATCTTTCCAGTGACTACTTTCTTATTTGTGTAGGGTCGTGCCACCATTCCGACCCTACCCATATAATTTTTATTTTTCAGTGGGGTCGTGCCATCATTCTGACTCTGCCCATATGATTTCTCTTTTTCAATAGGGTCATGCCGTCAATACGACCCTATCCATATAATTTCTATTTTTCAGTAGGGTTGTACCATTATTCAGATCCTACCCATATAATTCTCTTTCTCAGTAGGGTCATGCCATCATTCCGACCCTACCCATATAATTTTATTTCTCAGATTGTGACTACTTTCAGCCATCAAATCTAATAATCCGGCACACGAGCATGTTTCGGCCTGTTGTATGATTACTTCCCCCCCCAAAAAAAAAAACGAAGATATACTCAGATATTTGGGCTGAATTAGATTTATGTTTTCTCTCCCGTGGCTAAACTAACATATGTTCCTTTTTCTATCTATGGTTGTCATGATTGGCCTTTCAATCAGTTGAACATTAAGAATATTTTTCTCCATGATTATCTTGAGGAAGAAGTCTATATGGAGCAACCACTTGATTTTGTTGCTCAGGGGAAGTTTGTTAGTCTTGTATGTCGATTGTGTAAGTCACTCTATGGTCTGAAACAGTTTTCTCAAGCTTAGTTTGGAAAGTTCAACATTGCAATTCAGGAATTTATCACTCTTTGTTTTATCGACATTATGCATCAAATTCAGTATTTCATGAGAAGACCAAACACATTGATTGATAGTTATACATTAAATCATGTTTTTCATGAGAAGACTAGGCACATTGAGATTAACTATCAATTTTGTGAAGTCGAGTGATCAACTTGCAGATATTTCACCAAACCCCTTATCGGTCTTTGTATTAATTACATTTATAACAAGCTAGGTACCTATGACTTGTATGCACTAGCTTGAGGGGGAGTGTTAGAATAGGAATAGGTATATACAATCCTACTTAGAATAGGAATAGGAATACGAATAGTAGTAGGAATAGAAATAGTAAATAGTATCCTACTTGGTAAAGGATTGTATTGTAGTGTCTATAAATAAGGTCTCTATGTAATAGTGTAGATACACAATTCAATAATATTTTTCTCCTATATTTTCTCACAAAGTTGTCTTGTATGTCTAGGCATGCATTTCATAAACAGCACTTCCCTAGAGGCATCTGTTAAGTTTGGTAGATTTTAGCAACTTGACAATTGAATACTTTTATCCGTAGCTTTTCCAACTGAGATGTTGTAGGCAGGTCCAAATTACTTGACAACATGCTCATGAGTTCGGAATTTAAATTTAACTTCTTAGGAGTTCATGTTGTCCTCTAGAATATGGTAACAACTTGTCATTATGTCACTTGAGGAGGGAGGGTCAATTGTTCTTTTCTGCCAAAGGAATCTACCGCATAAAATATTACAGTTCTCAGATGGTTGTTGGGCTATGCATCCAATTCTGTTGATTGTAGAATATATAATGGCAAACAAACGCATTGGTGAAATATTAATTCACTTAAGAAGTGTATGGGCATAAAATATGTTAGTAGGATGGGACTAGGAGGTTTAATGCCTTTGGATCTGAAGCTTCTTGCATTGGCTATGAGAATTGACAAGCTCCAAAGTGGAAAGCTATGATATATGCTTGATATAAACATGAAGACTCAAATTTAAAACATCTAAATCATGATAAGATATATATATGCATGGAAAAACTAATTTCAGAGTCTAGCAACCCATTAGTATAATATTTAAGTGAGAACTCTCTTGCAGCGAATGAACTTATTGAAGAAAATATATTTTCATGAGAGTCTTCTAAAAGAATTTAGTGGAAGTCAAATTTGATGGGTGGAAGGTTGATGGACATATTCCCTACCAGAGATTATATAGGAATAACTTTTTCTTGGTTAAATGTGAAAGGCATAGAGAAATGAGATTATTATAATGAACACATAAATATTTTTTCGTCAAACGAATACCTATGGGAAGGTAAATCATAAAGAATTGCTACATGATTGTAGCAAAATTTCACCTAAATTCCTGGAAGGTTTTTTTTTTTTTTTTTTTTTTGGGTGGGGTGGGATGGGGAGTGGGGAGTTTAGGATTGATTCTTGAGAGCCATGTAGTAATACTTAACCTTCTTAATGATTCTTTACATTTAATCCTGTCTTCTGAGACAGATGATATATTTTAAATATTATGCAGAGCAATTAAAATGAGAACAAAGCATTGGTATTTCTGTGTATTTGGTGCTAAATTCTGTAACTTTGGTACCTTTATTCTTTTGCTAAGAGGCAATGCTTTTAGACTGTTGTTAGTTGTAAAATGAGGAGCAACCTTTAAATGTTTAGCATGGAGAATTTGCAAGTGTGACATACTTATTGATCTGTCTCATGTATAGAGGACCATTTTTGGTATCTTTGTGAAGGAGAAATTTCCTTTGAATGGAATGAGCTTTGGAAAATTTCATTTTGCAACTAAAATTTGCATTTCTTCTTGGAGTGCTTGTATTTCAGCAGAAATATCAGTTTCAATTCTTTTTGGTATTGTAGTAACACTAACGTAACTCCATTCTATCATATGATGGTTGTTGATTCTATTACATAGATGACATATACTGTATTTACTGTCTAGTGGTGTATTACATGACATATAATTAGCATACCGATACTGGTGTACCACTGTATTGTTTGTCTGCCATAATTAAACTTCTGGGAAATGTGGAAGGTGGGAGTCGGGAAAGTAGATGCTAAGCTAGTACTTCTGGAATTTTGGTGCTTTAAATTGTTTGAAACTCTTGCCTGACGTTAATTTTGCACCAATCCTACTTATTTATTGCATTATACTGATTCATCTATCAGCCAGGTTGGTCATGTTGCTGTCATTTTTGGCTATTTTGTCAATATTATCACGGAAGTGTGTGCCATGGTTCCTGAAGCTGATGATAAGCTTATCATCACAGGTATGAACTTCCTGACTTAAAGAAGTCCCTTTGTTTGGCAATAGCACTTTCTGAGATCTGTTGGAAGAGGAAGAATTATAGAGAATTAAATTGAATTCTCACAAAAAACGCCAAACATCTATTTATAGGTGTGTTATACTGTAGAACGTAGAGAATCAGTTAAGACCTTACTCGTACATCGATGCATTTATTGCATGCTTAACCCATATATATGGTCGCACATTAATTGTACTGCTTGACCCATTAATTAGGCTGGACTGAAACTTCTCAATGAACATTGTTTGTCAGTTTTCATGAGTTCTTCATGACTACTTGTAGGCATGGTGGTTACTGGTATTTAAGATTTTTCTGAGAATTCTAATTATGTCCTTGATTTCGCAGACCAATGAACTGTATCAACTGGCTTCAGTGGCATTTTGCCTCCTTCTAGCTTGGGTTGGTTATTCTTCTATCACTCAGCCTTTTAAACTTGTGTAAAAATATGGATTTGGATTGTCTTTTCACTGCTTTCTGGTTATGTATCAATTCCTGTTGAGTGCTGGCCCAACCTCTCTCTACAACCCCTGGTAGAAGAATTCAGCACTAGGACTTTTGGAATTGGAGTATATATTTGTTATGGCCTCCTAAACATGTCTGCATTGTTAGATGTGCTTGTTTTTATCATTTTTGAATTAAAACCTTGTCAGAAAGCTCTTCACAAGGATATGTTCATATTGCCAAGATATTCCTAGTTCAGAATTCTTTAGCTCTTCAAAAATAGCTCCTCAACTGCGCTGCAGTCAAGAAGAGCTCAGAACAGCTTGTTCATGCTTGGGCTGCTTTTCCAAAGTTTTTTATTCCAATTTCTTCAAGTTTACCAAACTGTGCTTTATTAACGTATTTTCACTATATAGTCCGTATTATTTTAGTTCTTGAATTTTTTACTCAGAGAGGTGCATGTTGAATTTGGTTCTTTTGGTGCATGCTAAGAACTAAATTCTTTACTTGTTTTCTTATCAATATTTTTTTTTCTATTGTTTGTACAATTTCAGTGTAGCGATAAGCTAGGTCTAAGCTTAGAGCTGGGTTCATTTGCTGCTGGAGTGATGATTTCAACAACTGATCTTGCCCAACATACTCTTGAACAAGTAAGACTTCATTATGATATTTGTTTTGCCATTACAAACATAGGGACAAGAAGCAATCATGGTATCAATGGGCATTAGGATATAATATCCGAAGCCTATCTGATATTTGAACGTTTGATATTATTGCTGAGAACGTGCATTTGCCTGGTATTGAACTACTGATATAAAGATATACTTCAACTATGCCTGGTGAAGATTTGATTCTTATTCCTACCTTCTGAGAACTAACTTTTCCTTTTTAGTGTCCAAGATGTTTGATCTGTGTATAACCTGATTTCAGGTTGATCAGAAACAATTTTCAAATGCCGCTCTTTGTCCAAAGTTTTATTTGTTCTACTTGCTAAATAATTCCAAGCATAGTCTATAATAATTTAGTTGAGATGGTAGGGGATAGAGTTGGTTTTTAAACAAAAGATAGAATAACTCAGAGACATACACTTATAGCTCTAGTTTCTAACTAAAAGATTGAATAAATGCTACTAATAACTGCAAATTCAAATAACAAAGAAAGAAGAAACTAACCCCTAAATTCAAGCCACTGAGCATTCTAATAAAAATAATTTAAAATCCTAAAAGTTAGCTATTGATAAACTGAATTTTTGCAAAAGAAATCTTTTAGAGATAATGCAACTAGCTGTTTATTTCTGCAATACCCTGAGACATTTTCAACAGAGAAACATGTAGTTTCTGAAGATTGGTTGCAATATTAAACTAGTTGCAGTTTGTTCCATTTGAAATCAGTTGATGTGATGCACCTTCTATTTATTTGAAGTTGGTCAAAGTCAAGGTCATTGTGGAGTAAGAATTTGATTTACTTAGTTTACAAATCAACCCACAAAAAGATTGCATCTGTAAGTTTTGGTACCAAAATTGTACATTTTATTCATCTATAGTACTACAAATATATAGTACAGAGAAATAAACAACAAAGAATCAGATCCCTTGATTCTAGTTGATTTGAGAATCAAGGGATGGTCTTATTTGATCTAATTACCTATACTATCTAATATCATAGCATATATGATTTTAGCAGATCAACTAAGATCCTATAAAATCAAATCTGATTATAGTTAGATATCCTTAAATCAACACTCCCCCTCAAGTTGGCATGTAAATTATCTGTCATGCCTAACTTGCTTACAAGAATTTCAAATTTTGGTTTGAACAAGCCTTTTGTGAAAACATCTGAAATTTGCTGATCTGTTGGGACGAAAGGCATGCATACACTTCCTTCTTCAATCTTCTCTTTTATGAAGTGCCTATCCACTTCAACATGCTTTGTTCTATCATGTTGAACTGGATTGTGAGCAATACTTATGGCGGCTTTATTGTCACATTACAACTTCATTGGTAAACCAAATAGTTTTACCTTTTTCAATTCTGCCATCATCTTCTTGAGCCAAATCATTTCACAGATCCCATGGACCATAGATCGGTATTCAGTTTCAGCACTGCTACGGGCTACGGCATTCTGTTTTTTACTTCTCCAAGTCACGAGATTTCCTCAGATAAATGTACAATATCCATACGTTGACCTCCTGTCAGTAGTAAAACCTGCTCAGTCTGCATCTGTAAAACTTTCTATGCCCCTATGTTGACCCTTTTTGAAAAACAATCCTTTCCCCGGTGAACTTTTAAGATATCTTAGGATCCTGTAGACCATTTCTTGGTGCTCTTCCTTTGGAGAGTGCATAAATTGACTGACCAAGCTTACAGCAAAAGCTATATCAGGTCGAGTATGTGACAAGTAGATCAACTTCCCATCCAGTCTCTGATACTGACTTTGGTCAACTAATTTCCTTCTTTGTTTCCAAATTTTATATTCGGATCAATAGGTGTTTCAGCTGGACGACAACCACTCATTCCTGTCTCTTTTAGAAGATCTAGTACATACTTCCTTTGTGACACCATAATGCCTTGTTTTGATCTTGCTACTTCCATGCCAAGAAAATATTTCAACTGGCCCAAATCTTTGATCTCAAACTCTGAAGCCAACTGTATTTTTAAATTCTTCATTTCGGACAAGTCATCTCCTGTAAGTATGATATCATCGACATACACTATCAGGATAGTTGTCTTTCCCTCATGAGAATGTTGAATGAACATGGTATGATCTGCTTGTCCTTGATTGTACCCTTGTTTTTTCACAAACTGAGTAAAAGGGCAGCCCGGTGCACTAAAGCTCCCGCTATGCGCGGGGTCCGGGGAAGGGCCTGACCACAAGGGTCTATTGTACGCAGCCTTGCCTTGCATTTCTGCCAGAGGCTGTTTCCAAGGCTTGAACCCGTGACCTCCTGGTCACATGGCAGCAACTTTACCAGTTACTCCAAGGCTCCCCTTCTGAGTAAACCTCTCAAACCAAGCTCTTGGAGATTGTTTGAGCCCGTAGAGAGATTTATTTAGCTTGCACACTCTAGTTCCATACCTTTCATCAAAACTCGGAGGTGGATCCATGTAGACTTCTTCAAGTTTTCCGTTCAACTAAGTTGCTTGGACTCTGGTGCGGGTGTCCGATAAGGGTGCGGATCTAGATGTCGGATCCTCTATGATCTAAAGTTTAAGATTCGGGGATATGGATCCATATATGGATACGGATGCGGGGATTCGGCTAAAAATAATTCGAATATCTAAAAATAGAGTTAAAAAACCTAAATTATGAGATATTATGTGGAAAACTTGAGGAGAAAATATTGATCAAGAGTAGAATCCTGGAAGGAGATAAAAGAAAGAGGAGTGGCAACAAAAAGTTATATATACAAGATATTTCATTTTCTTCAATTTCACCTTAGTTTTTATTTTGCTTACAAAAATCATTGAATATGTTCAGAATTTCTCTCTCGGATTCGGTCAAAGTATCCAAAACTGTTTGGCCAGAATGGGTACGGATCCCACACCCACACCCACACCCACGTCGTGTCGACACGGGTGCGGCACCGAAAGTGAAGAGTTCGAGCAACTTAGCCGTTCAAGAATGCATTTTTCATGTCTAGTTGTTGGAGGGCCCAATCAAGGTTGGCAGCAATGGTTAGAAGGACCCATATTGAATTCAACTTGGTGACCGGAGCGAATGTCTCAAGATAGTCAATCCCGTAGGTCTGAGTGAACCCTTGCTACCAAACGTGTCTTATACCTCTCTAGGGATTCATCTGATTTAAATTTGATGATGAACACTCACATGCAGCCCACTGTTTTCTTTCCACGTGGTATTTCCACCATTTCCAAAGTTTCATTTCTCTCAAGAGCATTCATCTCCTTTAGAATTGCCTCCTTCCACTCGAGAACATTTAAAGCATCTTGCACATTTCTCGGTATCTCCATTCCAGATAATTGAGAAAGAAAAGCTATATACGAAGGGGACAAGTTTCTATATGACACAAAATTTGACATGGGATGGTTGGTGACTTTTCTTACCCCTTTACGTTTGGCAATAGGAAGATCAAGGTCTAAAGTAACAAGGGGTAAATCAGAATTAGGTTCTGGAGAATTACCTTGTACATCAGTGAGATTGCTGGGTGGACATTTTGTTCTGATGAGAGTTCTTGATCTCTTTTTCTTGGTTCCGGTTTCGTCTCATGTAAACCTGTAATTCATTTGTTTGTTCCCTGTTCTTGTCAAATAATTGTATCATGAAAAAGCTCTATTGTCTCAGTTTCCTTATTTTCATTATTTAAGTTGGGATCTCTTACCTTGTCTAGGTTGTTATTACCAAAAGTACTATATCCTGTATCTATCATAAAAACTGAATCCTTTTGTTTCTCACATGTGAGGTCAAGAAGATCCTTCTTATCCCTTGAATCTTCACTATGTTTCTCCCCCTGAAGATGAGTTCCAAAAAATAATTGAAATTCAAAAAAGGTGACATCCATTGTGACAATTACCTTCCTAGTATTTGGATCTTAACACTTGTATCCCTTTTGATTAGGGGCATAGCCAATAAAAACACATTTTTTAGCACGTGGATCAAGTTTGCTCATATTATGATCATGGACATGAACAAATACACTACACCCAAAGACTCTTAAAGATAGATCAGCGGTCAATCTAGAAGGTGGGAAGTATGTCTTGAACATAGTGAAAGGGGTTTTAAAACCTAGAACACGGGAAGGCATCCTATTAATAAGATAGGTGGATGTCAAAAGAGCTTCTCCCCAAAGAAATTTAGGGACTCCACTTGTGAATATTAAGGCTCTAGTTACTTTCATAAGATTCCAATTTTTCTTTCCGCTGCTCCATTTTGTTGGGGTGAATTAGGACATGAACTTTGGTGCACTATTCCCTTGGAAGTGAAAAAATTGCCTAGCTGGTCATTAAAAAACTCTCTCCCATTATCACTTCGAAATTTTTGAATCTTCTCATGAAATTGTGTCTCAACCATAATATAAAAAGCCTCAAACATATGTTTTACTTCCCTTTGTCTTTCAATAGGTACACTCAAGTTAGTCTAGTGTGATCATCTATGAAACTCACAAATTACCTTTTCCCATTTACAATTGCTACTCTAGAAGGTCCCCAAACATCACTATGGATTAACTTAAAGGGTTTCGTGGCATGGTGTTTTTGGGAAGAAAAAGGTGAACGTCTGTGTTTAACCATTTCACAAAATTCACACTAAAAAGAGGATGTACTTTTATTCCCAAACAACTGAGGTAACAAGAGTTTCAAATAGTGAAAACTAGGATAACCAAGTGTATAGTGCCGTAATATGACTTTATTATCAACTAGAACAGAGTTCAAACAAGCTGAACTAAAATTTACTAAATTGTCACCATCTTCAAGAAAATAGAGACCTTCAGACTCTAGCATTGCCAATAATCCTCCCCGAGACCTTGTCTTGAAATACACATGAGATAGAGTCAAAGATAGCACGACAATTAAGGTTTTGAGTCAATTTGCTGATGGACAAAAGATTATGAGACAATTTTGAAACATGAAGGACATCAAAAAGAGTCAAAAAGGGGGTTAGCTTGACTGTCCCTTTTCCAGCAATTGCTGAGAAGGAACCATCAACAACTTTGACCTTTCTATTTCCTGCTGAAGAAGTATAGGTCGAGAAAAAATGGGAATTTCATGTCATGTGATCACTAGCCCCTGAATCTATGATCCAAGAGCTTATACCTGTTGAATCTGTACTTAAATAAACAGATGGCACATTACCTGATTGGGAAAAAGAACAAGTGGGAGTAGAAGGATCAGGTTTACTGGATTGGAGAAGTTTGTGCAGTAGCTCTAATTGTTCCTTGGTGAATGGTGGCATTTCTGGTGAAGATTTCAGCCCCGGTTCTCCAGTACACTGAAAGGCTTGGCTGTCATGGTTGTCTGCCCTTCTTTTGTTCCATTTAGGCGATTTTCCATGGATTTTCCAGCAAGTCTCACGAGTGTGCCAGTATTTTTTGCAAAAATCACACCACGGCTTCTTTTTCTTGTCATTTTCATTTTTCGCAGCAACTAAAGCTGAAAAATCTATATTTTTTTCTTCCTGATTGGAATCCATTTTCAACATAACATTCCTCTTTGTTTCTTCTTGCTTAATCTCAGAAAAAGTTTCCCTCAAAGTGGGCAGTGGATTTTTTCCAAGAAGTCGAGAACGAAGTTCGTCGAAATCTTGGTTCAACCCCGCTAGAGACAGATATACCCCCTCATTTTCTTTTTTTCTCATTGCTTTTACGCTATCCTTAGGACACTCCTATTCATCATTATAGCATTGATCTAATTCTTGCCCTACGGAAACCATCTCGTTATAGTAACTAGTAACACCTCTCACTCCTTCCCTAGCTTTCCATAGTTTAATTTTCAATTCAAAATTTGAGAGGCATTTTCTACATCGGAATAAGTCTCTCTAACAGCCTCCCAGACGTCCCTAGCACTGGGAAGAAATAAATATGGTTTACCTATGGCAGGTTCCATGGAATTTAGTAGCCAAGCAATTGCCGTCGAGTTTTCTGATCTCCAGGCATTCATTTTCGGGTCTCCTGGTTCAGGCTTTCTTGTTTATCGAGTCAGGTGCCCAAGTTTTCCTGGACCATCAATTGCCAAACAGACAAATTGCGCCCATTCCAAATAATTCTTTCCATTTAACTTGTAAGAAATAAGCTGAAAGGAAAAATGAGAAGAATCGCTGCCTTGGGTCATTATTTTCTCGGTCGGAACTTTGTTAACAGAACTCTCGGCTTTTGTTGATGCCGCTGGGTCAAGCAGCCCAATAAATGCTCTTTTAATCATAAGAAACTGAAGAATAAAACTGCTCTGATACCATGTAAGTTTTGGTACCAAAATTGTACATTTTATTCATCTATATAACTACAAATATATAGTACAGAGAAATAAACAACAAAGAATCAGATCCCTTGATTCTAGTTGATTTGAGAATCAAGGGATGATCTTATTTGATTTAATTACATAAACTATCTAATATCATATCATATATGATTTTATCAGATCAACTAAGATCCTACAAAATCAAATATGATTATAGTTAGATATCCTCAGATCAACAGCATCCATATGCATAATTTTTATCCAATTGTAGTTCTTTTGGAGGTGAATTAGGACTGATCTAATTAGGTTCACTAAGTTATAATATCATTTATTCATGTCTGGACAATCGATGTGATTAAGAATAATTCTGATGTGTCTTGTCATGAAAACTGCATTGAGAAAGTTATGAGATTACTATATAAGAGAACTTATTTGCTTTTCTTTTGACATGAGGAGACATTACGGACACAAATATCATCTGATTTGTAATGTGCTCTACATTCTGAGTCCATAGCAGCTTCCTTTTAATGGCCCGACTGTTTCTGAGCTTAGCTTCCTTTTAATGGCCCGACTGTTTCTGAGCTTTTCGAATGTGTTTGGTGGTAAGTGACCCAAAATGGGGATTTCTGCTCCCTTAATCCACGTAATGAAATTAAAGGTCTAAAGATTGAGCTTATTAGTTTGAGTAAAAGGTCTGGTGTGTATTCATCAAACAGAAGTAAAAGGTCTGGTGTGTGTGGAAGTAATTGGTCCACTTTTGAAAGAGTTGGTTTGGTCTTTGTGGGATCAAACCCAATGGAAGAAAATTCCATGTGCCAATTTGCTTGGCTTGGAATTGAACTTGGAGAGCAAGCTAAAATTTGTGGAGGGCAAATTTTGTATTTCTTTTCCTTTTCTCATTTTGTGCTTGGAGCCCAAGTTTGGCCACCTATAAAAGGATGGCCATTCTTCATTGTTGAAATCATCCATAAACTCATAGAAAAATACATTAGAAAAGTAGAGAGTTGAGAGAGCAATTTTCTTAGATGTATTTGAGATTTCTCCTCTTTCTTTGTTAATATAAAAACAGTTGTTATCTAGTGGACGTAAGATCATTCTAATCCGAACCACGTTTAATATTGTTGTTTTTTTTTGTTCTTTATTTTCATGTTTCTGCTAACAATTGGTATCAGAGCCAAGATTTTGTCTGAGTATGCTCTGTAGTTGCAGCACAGTCTGAACTTCCACATCAAAAAAGAATTACTTTGATTTTCTGTATTTTCAAATACTTTGTAGTAGAAGAGGAAGAACAAGTAACGATGAGTTCCATGAAGTTTGAAATCAATAGATTTAGTGGATGCAACAACATCAATATCCAAAAGATCCAGATGATAGTGTTACTGCGGAGGGAAGGTTCAATCCATGGCATTGACGAAAAGTACCCCGATGATACATTAGATTCCGACAAGGAGAAGATTGAAGGAGATGTATTGAGTGTAATCCAACTATCCCTTGCACCTAACGTGCTTTATGAAGTGAGTACAAGTATCGAGGAGACGGCCAAACAGTTATGGGAAAAGCTAGAAGGGCTTTATCAGGACTGGTCGGTAACAACAAGGATGTTGTTAAAACGACATCTTCACACATTTTAGGCGGAGTCAGGTCCTTTGTTGCAAGACCATCTATATGCGTTCAATAAGCTTGTGTTGGACTTACAGATTGCCAGAATTAAAAAGAATGAGGAGACGCTTGCATGTGCTTTGCTATTTTTATCATCTTCAAAATATCATGATATTGAGAATTCAATGATGTATAGCAAGGAGCCTATCACTCTTGAGCAAGTGCAGCAAGTACTTAACTCTTGTGATGTCTGGAGGCATTTTGAAGGAGACAAAGATGATGAAGCTAGTGGGCTCTTTATGAGAGGCCGTACTAGCCAATAGGGAAGGAGAAAATCAAGGCACAGATCAAAGTCTCGTGTGAACAAGATGAATGTGGAGTGTTAGGGCTGTCACAAGTAGAGGCACTTTGAACGAAATTACCCTATGTCAAAGTCTAAAGAAAAGGCAAGTGCATCCATTGTTGAGCAGGTACATGATTCTGATGACGATTATATACTAACAACATCATGCAATAGTGGAGTCTATGGCAGCAAATGGGTGTTAAACTCTGGTTGTACTCTGCATATGGCATATCAAAGAGATTGGTTCAGCAACTATGAGACAAGTGGAGGAATAGTAGTAATGGGCAATAATGCAACTTGTAAAATAGTTGGCATTGCTTTAGTTCAGGTTCGCTGCCATGATGGAACCGTGAGGACTATTATAGATATTGTCATACTCCTGATCTGAAGAAGAATTTGATCTCCCGGGGTACTCTGAATAAACAAGGCTGTAAGTACATGGGTGAACGAGGAACTATGAAAGTAACTAAAGGGTCTTTAGTCAGGCTGAAGGCCAAGTTGGAGGATGGCCTCTACACACTAGCAGGAAGCACCATTGTTGGCTCTATTAATGCATCTACAATGCTGTTATCTGATGATGAAAAGGCATGATTATCGCACACGAGACTTGGCCATATGAGTACACGAGGACTGGAGATTTTAATCAAATGCAACCTTTTGAATGGTGAGAAAATCAACACACTTGAATTTTGTAAGCACGACGTCCTAGGGAAGCAGAAGGTCAGCTTCAGCATTGGCAAGCACAAGACGAGAAGGGTGCTAGACTACATCCATTCAGTTTTATGGGGTCCCTCTAAGCTTCCATCGAGGGGAGGAAAGAGGTATCTTCTCATATTCATTGATGATTTTTCACGAAAGGTTTGGGTGCGTTTCTTGAAGGCAAAAGGTGATGCTTCTGAAGCATTTAAAGAATGGAAGATTTTGATTGAGAATCAAATGGAGAGAAAAATCAAGTATCTTCGCATAGATAATGGCTTGGAGTTTTGTAATGAAGAGTTCAACAGTTTCTGCAAGGATAATGGGATTGCAAGACATCAGACGGTCAGGCACACACCACAACAAAATGGAGTTGCCAAGAGAATGAACAAAATTCTTCTTGAGAAGGTTCGTTGTATGCTCTTACAAGCCAAAATGTCTTAAGTGTTTTGGGTTGAAGCAGTTCACATTGCTTCTCATATTGTCAATCGATCTCCAGCATTAGCGATTGACTTTAAGACTCTGAATGAGGTATGATGAGGTGGATCCTCTATCTATTCATACTTGCGAATATTTGGGTGTCCAGCTTATTATGCTGTTAATGAAGGAAAGCTGGAACCTAGGGCTAAGAAGGGCCATATTCGTAGGGTATGTAGATGGAGTAAAAGGGTACCAACGTTGGTGTTTGTCTTTACTCAAATTTGTAGTTAGTAGAGATGTTACCTTTGATGAATCCTCTATACTTGGTCCTCGTAAAGTTTCTATGGAGTTATCAGGAAACAAGAACAATGAGTAGGTGGAGCTTACCAAGGAAAAGGATCAAAAGACTCAAGTTGAGTAAAAAGATGCAGATCCTGAATAACTTGTTGTCAATGAACTATACACCATTGTGAAGGGAAGGGACAAAAGGCAGATACGAAAACCGCAACTTCTTATAGAGCAAGCCAATCTGATTGCATATGCGTTTTTAGCTGCAGAAGAAGAGATTAAGGATCTCGAGTCCTCCTCGTATGTTGAAGCAACTTCTTGCAAGGATGCTGCACAATGGTGGTTAGCCATAATGGAAGAGATGGAGTCTCTTCACAAAAATGAGACATGGGTCTTAGTTGAAAGGTTAAAGGGAAAGATGCTAGGTTTAAGACAAGATTAGTTGCAGAGGGTTTCAATCAGAAGGAGGGAATTGACTATAATGAGATCTTCTCTCCAGTTGTGAAACATATTGCACAATTTGATTTGGAGCTTCAACAGGTTGATGTCAAAACTACTTTCTTACATGGTGATTTAGAAGAGACAATCTATATGGATCACCCTGAAGGTTTTCTAGCTGAGGGAAAAGAAGATCATGTATGCCAACTGAAGAAGTCTTTGTATGGTTTGAAGCAATCCCCTAGACAGTGGTACAAGAGGTTTGATGCATTCATGACTACGCATGGATTCTTGAGGAGTCCATTTGATAGTTATGTGCATCATAAGAGAATGTCTGGTAACTTTATGATTTATTTATTGTTGTATGTTGATGATATGCTTATTGCTGCTAACAACATCGAAGAGATAAGCATTTTAAAGAAACTGTTGAGCAAGGAATTTGACATGAAGGATTTGGGAACTGCAAAGAAAATCCTTGGAATGAAGATTTCAAGAGAAGACGGTGTTGTACATCTCTCTCAGAAGAGGTACATCAAAAAGGTTCTTGAGAGATTCAATATTCATATGAGCAAGCCTATAAGTACATTGTTAACTTCTCATTTTAAGCTTTTAGAGTTACAAATGTCTCAGTCTGAGGATGGGGTGGAGCATATATCAAAGGTTCCTTATGCTAGCGCAGTTGGTAGCATTATGTATGCTATGGTGTGCACACATCGAGATATTGCTCAATCTGTAAGTGTGGTAAGTAGGTACATGGCCAATCCAAGAAAAAAGGTTGTCATGTGGATATTGAGATATCTCAAAGAAGCTTCTGATGTTGGCCTAACCTTTCGGAAAAGTGAAGGTATTTTAGTTCTCGGTTATGTGCATTCTGACTATGTAGGGGATATTGATAGAAAGAGGTCCACAAATGGATACATCTTTACTCTTGTTGGCAGTGCCATTAGTTAGAAATCAACTTTACAGTTGATTGTCGCTTTGTCTACAACAGAGGCAGAATATATGGCAGCAACGGAGGTAGTGAAAATTGAGTTTGGTTCAAGTGGAACCAACTCTAAAATGTTTTAGTCAAAGTGCTATTCATTTGATTAAAAATCAAAGATTTCATGAGCGCACCAAACACATTTATGTCACATTTCATTTCATTCGAGATGTCGTTGAAAAGGGAGCTATCAAGGTCGAGAAGGTTATTACAGACAATAACGCTGCAGACATGTTGACAAAGATAATCCCGCTTGCCAAGTTTGCACACTGCAAGGACTTGACGGTAGTATGCATCAACTGATGCAACTCGGGGAGAACAACTGCTAGCTGGAGCTAGTGTGTTCAACAAAGCTTTCTTCTTGTTTCTTACAACGGGATTGCCTAGTAAGCTTAGAAGTTTTTGGCCAGAGTTGTTCATATGCATGCTCAGAACGCAAACCAAGGTGGAGATTGAAAGAGTTGGTTTGGTCTTTGTTGGGTCAAGCCCAATGGAACAAAATTCCATGTGCCAATTTACTTGGCTAGGAATTGAATTTGGAGAGCAAGCTAAAATTTGTGGAGAACAAATTTTGTATTTCTTTTCCTTTTCTCGTTTTGTGCTTGGAGCCCAAGTTTGGCCACCTATAAAAGAATGGCCATTCTTCATTGTTGAAATCATCTATAAACTCATAGCAAAATATAGTAGAAGAGTAGAAAGTTGAGAGAGCAATTCTCTTAGATGTATTTGGGATTGCTCCCATTTATTTGTTAATATAAAGACAGGTTTTTTGTGGTGGACGTAGGATCATTCTGATCCGAACCACATTAAATATTGTTGTTCTTCCTTGTTCTTTATTTTCACGTTTCCGCTAACAACTTTAAAGAGAAAGCGGCTCATTGTCTTGTTGTACGATCTAGTGCAAAGATAAGACTTTTACTGTTTCTGCCTTTCTCCGCTGGGTACATTTGGTTTACAATCTAGTTCAGAGACAATACTTATACTGTTTCTACCTTTTTCTGCTGGATACATTTGGTTAAGGTTTATTCTGATGCAGGTTGAACCGATACGCAACTTCTTTGCAGCTCTTTTTCTTGCCAGTATTGGGATGCTCATCCATGTTCATTTCCTCTGGAACCATGTTGATATCCTACTTGCATCAGTGATATTAGTGGTCATTGTTAAAACTGTTGTGACTTCTGCAGTTGTTAAGGCCTTTGGCTACAACAACAAAACTTCACTGCTAGTATGACTCCACTTCTGTATTTAGTTTTAACTTTTTGTTGTATAAGTAACATTTCTTAACAAAGGGATATTGACATTTTGTAGGTTGGAATGTCTTTAGCACAAATAGGAGAATTTGCTTTTGTATTGCTCAGTCGTGCTTCTAATCTTCATCTTGTTGAGGTAATTGATACTACTGTTCTCTATGGGACAGGATTTTCTAGTTTCTATCCAACTTTAAGAGCCTAATAGGATAAAAAGAGAACTTTCACTGCATTAAATCCTCTCAGCCTGCCATTACATTCCAAATAAATCTCTTCCCCAGCACTTCTATCTGACAGGAATTCGTTAGTTTGATTGATGAATGTACAATTACAACTTTCAGGGTAAATTGTACCTGCTGCTTCTGGGGACAACAGCTCTCAGTCTGGTATGAGCTGTTAGCTTTCTTTTTTATCTCCATAAGGGGTCTCAGTTCTGAATGATGCTGCAAATCTTATCCATGTTAGAGTTTATATCGTTATCTTTGACTATTAGGACCCATAACGCATGTCTTCTCTTTTCTTTCTCTTATTTACTTCTATGTTAGGAGATTGAGTTACTTGTTATTGGTGAAGGATTATTCTCAGCCTCTCAGTACCAATTACAGATAGATAATGCCTATACAAACGAGGAGACGCATTTAACTAGGGGAAATTAACACTTTGCAAGGATACTCATGTGTCCTTTTCTAGCATTTCACATTAACTTAGTGGCCATTTGGACTACATTTTTGAAAAAGGGTTTTAAAATGAAGCTAAGTTGAAAATGTGTTTTGACTAGTTATAATTTTTTAAAAGATTTTTAAGCAGACGGATTTGTGTGAAAACAACTCCTAGCACTTAATTTAATTCAAAAGATTATTTTTCCAGATTCTTGCAAAATGAATATTTTTGGAAATTTTTAACAAATATCGTATTCCAAAATATAACTTCGGTTTTTGCAAGAAATTTGCACAAACACAGTCCTTCCCATAATAGTGTTTCGTGTGCCAGTGGAAGCATGTGCGGGCAAGAGATAGAGATGAAAATAGCAATACCATCTTAACTGAAAGCGTCTCCATGACTGCATATATGAAGACTAAATCATTTTCTATTCACAGTCAGTCCTTGGTCTTTTTTTCTAGCTGAATTATGACAAATCTTTTGGCAGGTGACTACGCCATTGCTTTTCAAGCTTATACCTGCTGTAGTTCACCTTGGTGTGCTGCTTAGGTGGTTCCCACCTGATAGTCCAAATGAGGTAATTACTCCCATGGTGGTCATATCACGAGGACAAATATTCACCATTAGCACTAATTTAGGCTCATGAGTATGGTTTTACTAAAAATTTCTTGGACTTGTTTATTTGCAGTTTGGATTCAAAAGTGACAACTTCCGATCTGATAGTGCTAAACAAAGGATTGCACTGATATCCAAGGATCTGATTCATAAAGGTTAAATTTGTGAGGTAGGTCTAGATGACCTATTTTACTTGGAGAAGTTTCCTAGTTCACAGCTTGAAAGGTGCTACAAAGGTTGTGGACTTGGCTAATTCTTGCCTCTTCCTAATGCGAGGGACTTGATATGTTTTTCTTGTTATATATCTTGAGCAAACTAGAGAAAGGCAAAGCTCCACGTGCCTCCAAAGGTGGGAGAGACCTGGATATAGAGGTATACTAACTGCGAACACAGCTAACAACTCGTTCACCTAAGGTAATAGATAGTTTTCCAAGTTACTTGATTCTTTCTTATTTGTTCCTTGTAAATGTAAAATAATTTTGGTTGATGATGTAATTGTAACTGCTATATGAATTCTCACTCCAATTTCATTTATGTTCCACATGTAGTTTCCAGAATGTAACCATTCATGTTTTTATGATACAAGGTCAACTGTATAAAAAATGTCATACCTTAGTTTGTTGTTTTGTGAAAATGATATTGTTCTTTACTTCTTAAACATCTTTTCCTTGGAAATTTTGACATGGACCTAATTTTTTATGATCACGCCCCCATCTATTAGCTTATTATGGTAGTTAGCTCACTGCTCACGCCAGAAATCAACCAATATAAACGACAAAAAGGGAAAATCAGAAACTAGTGAATTTTGCTTGCTTGCCAGTTTCTATCGTCTTAATCTTCCATTTGCACTGAATGGTAGTTTGAGCAGTTAGTAAATAGCTTTCGGGGAAGGTATTGATGCTGTGATATTCAGGTTTGACGAAATTCTGTCACAATTGTTCAATACTCAAGCTTGCATGGTAAGTGCAGATCACGCCACTTGCAATCTTCCATTTTCAACATTACAGTCAAGTGCATGTACTGGTTATCCTACTTCCATCCTTTAGCTGACAGGGTTATGATGGCGATATAGTAGAGTTGTATTCTTTATACTCGTGAACTGTCAAATGTATTTGGAGATGAGAGAGAAGTCTTTAGATCTAGTGGCTGCACTTGCAAACAAAACTTCACATAAAAGTTGTTGAAAGCTACTGTTCTCACATTTAATTAGATGCACAGATTACGCAGACGTCAAGGTCCGTCCTCCTTTTATTCATTTTTTTTCCATTTGATAATTTAGTGTTTATCGTAATTTATTTGAGGGTAAAATGCAGATTTATCGTTGTTGTTTGGACTTCTGTCAGGACTTAAATTGTGGTTATGTTGACTTCACATTGTTTTTCTTCCAACATGTTTTCCATGTAATTCAGAAGAATGATGTCACTAACCTAGTAGCCAATCTGTTTTCTAAGGTTTACTTTGTCATTTATTGTTTTCTTGTGCTGTTGACTAATTTTGTATGTATTCAATTCAATGTTTATGAATTAAGAAAGGTTTTAGTAAACAATGTGTTAGGTTCTCTTATATCCTCATTGGAAAAGGGTAAAAAGTAGTCGTTTGGATACACTGCATCCAACCCATGATGAGTATGTATCTCAAATACAGTGACGTTAAAAGGCTAAATAATCAGTAGACTTTTATGTGACAGAGGACGTGCTCATACGGCTTATAGAAGGATATGAAAAAGTACTTATTTGTTGGGAACTTTCACTTGGATCATCTCAATCAATTGATTGGGAAGAGATTACTTATGAGAAAAAGGGGAGGACGAAGTCGTAGGAGATTCGGTATTTTTCTCTTTTTCTGAATTGATTCCTAGTGTCAGTTAATCAAGATTCGTCATAAAGAGGATTTTCTTTCCCTATTTGAAAAAAGGAGATTTGTGTCACTCTTACTATGCTTCACATATGAAATTATTCCAAAAAAATGCACTTTGACTAAAGCGTATTCGTAAAAATATTTGGAAAAGGAAGGGGTATTGGGTAGCATTAAAGGCTTTTTCGTTAGCGAAATTTCTTTCTATCGGGAATTCAAAAAGTTCAGTTGAATCTGAATATTCTAATAATAAGATCGAATCAATTCCTATTTGAAAAGATGATTTTATCATACCTGGCTTTCCTAACCTTACAACTGGCACTAGCAATGTTACCTTTTTTTTTCTTCATATTCATATTTATATCCTTTGCAACAATTGTTGGGATAGACTTTCGTGGAAAATGAAAAGGCCCTTTATCGGATTGAAAGCGATGACTTAAGCCTCTTTCTTCTTCTTATAGGGCGTTTAAAGAGCGGACGACAAGCGTAGCTGTTCTGAAGTTCTAGTTAGAAAGAGGGGTTGGTAATCTAATCCCGGGCGAGTTCGGTTTGAGTGTTCTTCGGCCGGGTGGATCTATATGCTTCGGGGTCCCCGAGATTTGCCAAATTTTATTGATATCCATTAATGAAGAGCTTCTGGATTCCATCAGATCCAGAACTACTTCTTCTTCTTCTTTTTTCTTTCCTTTTGCTTGTTTTCCGGCGAATACCTCCAGATCTGTTTAGATTTGGCCTAGATCTATTGATTTCCGACGTCGTCTCGTGGTTTTCCATTTTTCGGCGTGAACAGTACTTTCGGCGTGAACAGTGTTTCCGGCGTGAATCAAGTTTTTTTTTTAACTGGAGTTGGTACCTCCGGTTTACCTATAATTTTTGTTCATAAACTTACCGTTGCATTTTGCTAACTTTAGATTTTTGAATAATTTATTAATTCCTACATATTTTTGTGGCTTTAGATAGTCATGGTAGACTAGGGTCATGTTCTCATTCAGGGATGGGGTAGGGGACGAGGGTAAGGAGCGGTAAGTGGGTTAAAGGAGCATCTAGACTGAGAGTTGGTTCTTGGAACATTGGAACGTTAACGGGCAAATCCATAGAGCTAGTTAAGATTATAAAGAAGAGAGATTAATATAGCTTGTCCAAGAGACCAAATTGGTAGGTTCTAAAGTGAGGGAGGTAGACGGGTATAAGCTTTGGTTCTCAGGTAGATCGAAATATAGGAATAGGGTAGGCATTTTAGTAGACAGTGATCTAAGGGATCAGGTGGTAGAGGTTAGGAGAGTCAACGATAGGATGATGTCGATTAAGGTGGTCATTGAAGGGAGCACAATCAACATTATTAGCACTTATGCGCCACAAGCGGGCTTAAGAGAGGAGGATAAGAGGCGCTTTTGGGAGGGTTTGGACGAGTTAGTGGGAGGTATACCACCTACTTAGAAGCTTTTCGTGGGAGGAGATTTCAATGGGCACATCGGGTCTATTTCAGGAGGGTATGATGATGTGCATGGAGGCTTTGGCTACGGGGTCAGAAATGGAGGAGGCCTTTCACTTTTGGAATTCGCAAGAGCTTTTGGGTTGGTCATAGCCAATTCGAGTTTCCCAAAGAAGGAAGACCACTTGGTAACCTTCCGTAGTTCGGTGGCTAAGACTCAGATAGACTTTTTACTCCTTAGGAAGGTTGTTAGAGGTCTGTGCAAAGACTGTAAGGTCATTCCGATAGACAACCTTACAACCCGACATAAGCTTTTGGTGATGAATTTAGGGATCAAGATGATGAGGAAGAAGAGGGTCGGGGATGATCAATCTAGGATTAGATGGAGGAGTTTGACCACGGCTAATGCCCTGAAGATGGGAGAGAAGTTGAAGGTCATGGAGGCCTGGGATAGTAATGGGGATGCGACTAGTATGTGGGATAGGACAACTAGTTGTATTAGGACTGTGGCAAGGGAAGTGTTGGGAGTCTTGACTGGTAGTCGTAGTCGGCATCGAGGGGATTGGTGGTGGAATGGAGAAGTGCAAGAAAAGGTGAAAGCAAAGAAGATGGCATATGCGAAGTTGGTAGAAAGCACGGATGAGGTGGAGAAGTGGACGAATAGGGAACTTTATAAGATAGCAAGGAAGGAGGCGAAGTTGGCGGTTTCGATGGCAAAAACAACAGCTTTTGAACGTCTTTATGCTGAACTAGAAGAGAAAGGTGGGGATAGAAAATTATTCAGGCTAGCCAGGGCGCGGGAGAGAAGGGCACGCGATGTGGACCAAGTGAAGTGCATTAAGGACGAGCATGGAAAAGTATTGGTAGACGTCTCCCTTATTAAACAGAGATGGCAGTCCTACTTCCATAAACTCTTGAATGAGGAAGGGGACAGAGACTTTGTGTTGGGAGATTTAGAACTTACAGGGAGGCATCGCGATTTTGGGTATTGCAGAAGTATTAAGGTCGAGGAGGTTAAGAGTGTCGTTCATAGGATGCGCTGGGGAAGAGCAACCGGACCTGACGAAATTCCTGGGAAATTTTGGAAGAGCACGAGCTCGGTAGGTTTGGAGTGGTTGACTAGGTTATTTAATGTCATCTTTAAAACGGCAACGATGCCCGAAGAATGGAGGTTGAGTGTAATAATCCCTTTATACAAAAACAAAGGGGATATCCAGAGTTGCGACAACTATAGAGGTATCAAGCTACTAAGCCATACTATGAAACTGTGGAAAAGAGTGGTGGAGATGAGGGTGAGGAGAGACGTGTCTATTTCAGAGAACCAGTTTGGATTTATGCCGGGACGCTCAACTACAGAAGCCATCCATCTTATGAGGAGACTGGTGGAGCAACATAGGGAGAGGAAGAGGGACTTGCATATGGTATTCATCGACCTAGAAAAGGCTTATGATAAAGTCCCAAGAGAAATACTATGGACATGTTTGGAGGCTAAAGGTGTACCTGTGGCATACATTAGGGTGATCAAGGACATGTACGAGGGAGCCAAAACCAGGGTAAGGACAGTAGGAGGGGACTCAGATCACTTCCCAGTGGTGATGGGGTTGCATCAAGGATCAGCTCTTAGTCCTTTTTTATTTGCCTTGGTGATAGATGGATTGACGCGACAAATTCAAGGTGAGGTGCCATGGTGTATGTTTTTCGCGGATGACATAGTCCTGATTGATGAGAGTCGCAGCGGAGTTAACGCTAAGCTGGAGGATTGGAGACATACCTTGGAGTCTAAAGGGTTTAAGTTGAGTAGGACCAAGACAGAGTATTTAGAGTGCAAGTTCAGTGAGACACCTCAGGAGGTTGGCGTGGAAGTTAGGCTTGGTGCTCAGGCCATCCAAAAGAGAAGTAGTTGCAAGTATCTTGGGTCTATCATGCAAGGCAGCGGAGAGATTGACGATGATGTCACACATCGTATTGGGGTAGGGTGGATGAAATGGAGGCTCGCTTCCGGAGTGATATGTGACAAGAATGTGCCACCAAAACTTAAGGGCAAGTTCTACAAAGTGGTGATTAGACCGGCTATGTTGTATGGGGCGGAGTGTTGGCCAGTTAAGATTTCTCACATTCAAAAGATGAAAGTTGCCGAGATGAGAATGCTGAGATGGATGTGTGGGCACACCAGGAGCGACAGGATTAGAAATGAGGCTATTCGGGACAAGGTAGGAGTGGCCTCGGTGTAAGACAAGATGCGGGAAATGCGACTGAGATGGTTTGGACATGTGAAGAGGAGAGACACAGATGCTCCAGTGCGGAGGTGTGAGAGGCTGGCCATGGATGGTTATAGAAGAGGTAGGGGTAGGCCGAAGAAGTATTGGGGAGAGGTGATTAGACAGGACATGACGCAGTTACGGCTTACGGAGGACATGACCTTAGATAGGAGGGTGTGGAGGACCCACATTAGGGTAGAAGGCTAGTTCATAGTCTCATTATTCTTCTCTATTCATAGGCGTAGTAGTGAATTACGATCTCTTGCGCTTTGACTTCTGATTTCTGTTACTATTTATTACTTTCTATGCTTTGACTACTCTATTTTATTTGTGACGCTTTCATTATTTATTTATTTGTTATTTGTTATTTGTATTTATTTATTTGTATTTATTTGTTATTTATTCGTTATTTGTTTGTTGTTTTTCTCATAAAGCTTTTAATTTCCTATTCTTATCTAACATTTTTTATGCGTTTATGCTTTTACTGAGCCGAGGGTCTCCAGAAAACAGTCGTCCTACCTTGGTAGGAGTAAGGTCTGCGTACATTCTACCCTCTCCAGACCCCATGTTGTGGGAATTCACTGGGTTGTTGTTGTTGTTGTATCCATTAATGAAGGAGCAAATCATGATGTGTATGAATCCCTCATGTTCCTGTGCATCACTAAACTTAAAAAGAGAACAAAATCTAAATTCTCTCTATCTATGCCTCTTTTTTGGAAAAATTGATTTGGTGGTTCTTCAAAATGAGTGACTGAATTCTTCAATTTCTTCGAAATTATGTAGCTCTGAGATAAAACACACAGCAAAAATCGATTTACTCTCTGTTCACACAAAAATTGATTTGATTATTCTTCAAAGTGACTGATTTCTTCAATTTCTTTGAAATTCGATTCTCTATATTCATAATTGACAATGCCAAATATTTTAGTGTTGCTACGACATTCCGGATTACGTAAATGGCTACATCAATTACATAATTGATGGTGTTGTGATTAAGGAGTATGAAGATTTAATTTAATCAATTTCAAAGCATTGAATATCCCTATGTTACAAGTGACTAGCTTGGCTGTTGATGCTGTTGAAACAGAAAAACTCCAAAAAATTGAATTGAAGTATAAAAACAAAGTGAACCTATGAAATTCCATCCATTTCATTAACTTGCAGAAGTTCTGAATTTATACAAAGAAAAAAGCTAACCATTTTCTATCTAGTAGCCACTTACAAAGTGGATGAAAAACTGAAAAAAAATATGTGCCACTAACAGCCATAAAAAAGCCACTAACTTTAGAAATTTAAGCAACTAAAATTGATGAAGTCTAGCTAGAAAATAGGAATGCAATAAACTGAAACTAAGTACAAACCAGTAAAAAAAACAATAAGCTAGAAGTTCAAAATGCCAATTGTCAAACACTCCTCCTTGGCATTTTCATGACGAACACCAATTCTTTGCCTTAGATCTTCAAACCTTTCCTTTGGCATAGAGTTAGTAAAAATGTCAGCTAGCTGGTTCTCAGATGAGCAATGAACAAGCAACACTTCAGTAGATTGTTGGACTTCTCTAATAAAATGAAACTTGATCTTGATGTGCTTAGTTCGACCACGAGACACTGAATTTTTTGAGATTGAAATTATTGAACTGTTATCACACATGATCCTGGTAGCTTCAGTTTGTTCATTGCCCAAGTCCTTCAACATCTTCCTTAGCCAGATAGCTTGGTTCACAGCAGATGCAACAACTATGTACTCAGTTTCTACTGTTGATTGAGTTGTAGTTTCTTGTTTCCTAGAGCTCCAAATAAAACAACTTGTCCCCAAACGGAACATATATCCAAAAGTGCTTCTGGAATCATCAACGCCGCCACCCCAATCACTGTCAGAGTAACCAATCAGATTCATAGTCATTTCGGCAGATGCTAGGAAAATATTCCAAACTTGCTGGTTCCTTTTATATACCTTAACACTCTTTTAGCCGCTCTGAAGTATGTGTCTCTAGGCGAATGCATGAACCTAGAGAGCAAACTTACAACAAATAGAATGCCAGGTCTGCTTGCGGTTAAATATAAAAGCCTGCCAATTAAGCTTCTATACATACTATCATCCACTTTTTCAGAATCTTCATCCTTGCCAAGCTTCACACCAGTAGAGATTAGAGTACTCACAGGTTTGCAGTCTTGAATTTTGAACCTGTTTAGAATATCTGAAATGTATTTCTGTTGGCATATAAAAATTCCATCACTGGACTGCAATCCATGCCAAGGAAGTACTTCACGACTCCAAGATCAGTCATTTCAAAGACTTCCTCCATTTCATCCTTGAACCTTTGGATTAGTTAAATTTTTCTTCCTATCACAAGCATGTCATCCACATAAATTGAGACAATTAAGGACTCAGCACCAATGACTTTCACATACAAAGTAGCTTCACTTCGACTTCTACTAAAGCCAAGTTGGATGAGATGACTGTCCATCCTCTCATACCATGCCCTTGGGGCTTGTTTTAGTCCATACAAGGCCTTTGTTAAGAGATAAACTTGATCCTCTTTTCCAGGAATTGAGAAACCATTAGGTTGCTCTACATAGATCTCTTCAGCAAGCAAACCATTCAAAAAATCTGATTTGACATCAAGCTGATGAATCTGCTAGGAACTATGAGATGCTAATACAAGAATAAGTTTGATTGTGTCATACCTTGCTACTTGAGCAAATGTTTCCTAGTAATCCACACCATATTGTTGTGCGTATCCCTTCACCACCAATATAGCCTTATGTTTGCAAATTATTCCATAAGGATTGAGTTTTGTCTTGAAAATCCATTTTACACTAATCACCTTGCAATTTCTAGGCCTGTCAATGAGCTGCCAGGTTCCATTCTTCTCTATCATGTCTAGTTCAGCTTGCATAGCTCTCCTCCATGCTTGAGAGTCTTGTTCTTCAGCGTAGCTTGTTGGTTCAGAGATAACCAAATTACACCGCTGATAGACATATTTTAAGGTTCGGGTGCTCCGTACTGGTACGTCAGTCACTAGTTCATCTTCCGCAAGTTGAGGCTGCTCTTTTGAAAATAAATAAAAAAAAGAAGTCTTCTGATTTTCCCAATCCCAAGCAGCTGCTTCATCAAACTTCACTTCTCGACTGAGAATTAGTTTTTCTATTTTCAAACAGAAAATCCTATATCCTTTGGATGAACTATAGCCCATAAATATGCCCTTTTGAACCTTGTTGTCCAGCTTACTCCTCTTTATTTCTGGAACTTGATAATAACATATACACCCAAAGATTCTGAGATGGTGTACTCATGGTTTGTTTCCACACCAAGCTTCCTATGGAGTCATGTACTGCAAGGCCTTACTAGGCAATCTGTTCGGCAAATATACGGAGGTATTGACTGCCTCCGACCAAAACTGATTTGAGATCTTTCTTACAAGCAAAAGACACCTGGCCATCTCCATTACTGTCTTGTTCTTCCTTTCAGATATGCTATTTTGCTGTGGAGTGTACGATAATGTTAATTGGCGTTCAATACCTGTGCTATTACAAAACTCCACAAATTGAGAAAAAGTATATTCTCCTACATTGTCAGACCTTAAAGCTTTAATACTGAGATTACATTGATTTTCTACTAAAGCTTTAAATTGTTTTAAAACATCAAAGACTTCAATCTTAAGTCTAATGAAATAAACCCAACACATTCTAGTGTAGTCATCAATAAAGAGGAGAAATATTTGTTACCACTCACGGAATCTGTTTTTATTGGGCCACAAGCATCCGTATGAATGAGCTGAAGTTTCTGATTAGCTCTCCATACTTAATTTGCTTGAAATGGCAATTTTGTTTGCTTTCCCTGCTGACAGGTTTCACAAACTTGAGCATTAGAAAGTAATTCAAGAAGGGGGTATTTAGAATATCTATGTCCCAGGACGGACATAAAAGATGAATAATGAAAGATGAGGAAGAGTGATGACCCACCCAGGATTGCTATGTACGGACTTAGAGATCAAATATAATATGTTCCTTTTCATTTCTCGTGAGCCACTTATTTCTCCGAAACAAGAGATTAAAGTCATCTTCCTGATGTCTAGGTGCTATCCCATTATATATGTTCCAAGTGTAACATCAATGATGATAAGCATATGAAAAGTAAAGTTCGCGAAAGTTCTTTTTACGATAATAGGTCCAAGAGGAGGCGTATTCTTATTAATTGCTTAGTTATTTGATATGATGCCCTGTGAGAAATATATATATATATATATGTGTGTGTGTGTGTGTGTGTGTGTGTGTGTTTCTAGTTGGGTGACATGTTTTAATAGTCATGTTTACAGAGGAAATTTTGTCAAATTTTTTGAAAAAAATCCTAGAGTAACACTTTTCTTGAGGACTCTGAGGACAAATGATTTTATCGGGGGATAATTGTAACACCCATAACTCCAAACTAAAAGATAACTAGTTAAACATAAACAAAACTATCAAAAATTGGTAGAATAAAGACGAAGTTGAGCAAATATGTTAAAAGTTAAGTGTACCATAGCTAATGTGATGTTAAAGAAAGATTGAAGGTTTGGAAGAGCCTTAGAATAAAAGCTAATTTGGAAGTTATATTTTTTGTGACATTTATTTCAAGTGATCTTACAAATGGTCTGATTTTAAAAGAGTATATCTTCCACATATGAAGCTTCACATGATGAGTGAACTATCAAATTAGAGGTCTATAAGTCTAGTTTCCAACAACATAAACTGCTCATCAATCTGATTTCTACATCAAAAGCTATGCACATTTTAAGAAAGAGTTGTAAATGGATTTTCAATTACGGACAACCACATATGGACCATAAGTGAGGTTTTTACTCATGTGGTGGACTTACATTATATTGGAGACTGTAGAAGCCTATACATGGCCAAAAGGATTGGACTTTTATTTTATTGCTCACCTTCTTTAATCAAGAACGACAGTCCCCTTAGGCTGTCAAGGAGATTTTCTCTCCTCCTAAGCTTCTGATGCTAAGTTTAAGCTTAGAACCCCCCCCCCCCCCCAATTAATCACAGGGTGCTTGAATTGATTCTTCTCCAATTATGGTTATTTGAAGGTTACTTCAAGGTGAAGTAACACTACTAAAAATAGGCCAAAAAGCGACGGACATTGTCGCTATAAAAATGCAACGGATAATGCGATGCTTTCCGTTGTTTTTATATTTTTTAATTTTTTTAATTAAAAGCGACGAACAGAGATGCTTAGTTCATCGCTTATTTTGGCGGATTTTTACACCAAAAATAAAATTTATTTATATGTAATTATTTTATATATTTTGATAAATAATAATAATTTATAAAATAATTATTAAGATGTTGTTTGTAGATTTTTATTAATTTTAATTTATTATATTTTTTAAACAAAGAGCGACGGATTTCATCGCTTGGTCCGTCGCTATTAGTCAACAGATTTGGTCAACAAATTTAAGTAGGCGACGGATTGTGTCGCTTTGTCCATCGCTATTTTGGTCAAAATAATGGTCAACAATTTTAAAAAAAACAACGGACTTTGCGACGTAGTCTGTCGCTTTTACTAAACCATCCCAATGCAGATCGAGATTTTTCTTATTTTATCCTTCTCTCTATTCTCTCCTCCTTCAATTTTAAATCTGGAACCCCCGTGTAAGATCCTGAAAGTCAGAAAGTTGGAACCAAGGAGAAAATTCTCAAACTTTAAAAGTGACCTATGTTTGCGAGTCACTCTAAGACTCGTAGGACTTTCTACGACTCATAAGAGTGAGTCGTAGAATGAGTCCCAAGGGTTTATTCAGGACCATCCCCAGATGACACCCTACGAATCAATATGATGAGTCGTAGGAGTGTCTATGATTTGTCAAAGTGAGTCGTTCTCAAAGATTAGAGACTCCACAAATTTGCAGAATTCTGGACCTGTTGGATGAATGTTTGTTACGACTCGTAGACTTCAAAATGAGTCATTTCAACAACTCATTTGCAAACTTCATAGACTCAATTCTCAAAATAATAGGGCCTGCAAGACGGATCGAGTCTACGACTCTAGACAAGTTGATGAGTCGTAATAACGACTCATAGAGGCAATCTTCAGAGACTTGGTTTTCTGAAGCTTTACAAAAGTATCCAGGATGAGTCATCTTGATGATTCGTCATTCTTCCTATGACTCGTAGAGTCAATTTTAGGTCCGAATCCGAAGTTTTAATGAAGGGTGATTTCTTCATTTTCCAAGTTTGGTTCAATGAACTTAGACACAATTATGGCTAAGTTCAATACTATATCTACCCAATCCTTTGAAATTTTCCTCATTGTAAACTATTCTTCTAAAAATCTCTAAGGCAAGGAACTCAATTCTCTCAAGAATTCTTCTTCAAGTTTCAAGCTAGGGTTTCAGATTTGACCAAGCTTTCCTCTTCAATTCTTAGTGATTTCAATCAAGGTATGTGAGTATTGATCCATGGCTTCCTTTCACCCATGGAGTCCCAAAGTTTTCTCCAAGTTTTCTTCAATTTTCAATAATGTATTAACCCTAGTTTTGATGAATTGCATTGGGCTGTTAGAACTTCGTTTTGAATTGTTATCAATGATTATTCTAAGAATGTATCTATATGAATTGCATGATTTTGAGTTGAATTATGAATACCCATGCATAAAGCTATTTCCAAGTTATGATTATGAAGTTAAAGATGATTTTCATGAATTGATTATGAGTTTAATGATGTTTAAAGAAAGTTTTCATGATTTAAAGTTGAGATTATGATTGTTAATGATGAAGTTATGATCAAAGAAAGTTATTATTGTGTGATAAGTTCAATTCTCACACACTCATGTTAATGATGGTGATAAGTACAATTCTTACCGATGTTATGGATCCTTATGAATCATTAAAGTTAATGAGATACTCCTAATATGTTTTATAAAGATGGATTGATAGGTAGTTACTATCTTTTCCTATTATGTTATGATCATGTTTTGTGAGTTTCCATTGGGATATTGACTAAGCACCGAGAGGGTTTCTAGGTGGGGTTAGTCCGGTAATGCAGTTAGTTATCCAAGAGAATTCTAGTAGCAATCTAAAGTCCCAAACTATGTTGCCCACGTAGGATTGCCTTTATGGCCTAGCTAGTGGATCCACATATAGCACAGTTGAGTTGAGTTGAGTCTCATGATGGAGTATACCTTAGTAAGGTAGCCTCCCCCTTCTTGATGAGGGTTTTATCGGATTTCATGTTATAGCTCGCATGGTCTAAGATGTCAGTTAAAGGTCTTATCCCACACAAGTTGAAATTAAATTATGAGTTTTATGATGAAGTTTTATGATATGCATTGACCATGAGTTTTCATATGTTTTCAAAGGCTTTTAAGCCTTACTCATATTCATTATGATTGGTCATGCGTCTTATGGCATATTGTTCACGTTCATTTACCTATTCATGCATATCTCACATACTTAGTACCTTTTATGTACTAACACATATTTTGCCTACATTGTCTCATAATGTAGGGAGGAATGATACTCACGATCATCATTCTTGTGGCTAGAGTTGCTTTAGATATCAAGGAATTAGTGAGTCCTCATGCTATTGAGGACATTGTTGTTTACTTGACTTTCTTCTATTGATTCGGGTGAGCTAGGAGCTTGTAGTAATCCCATATCAAAGACTAGATTATAGGCATGTTTATATGGTACTATGATGTAGTCCATTCGGACATTGGCTGATTGATTCTATCTCTTAGACCCATTCCCTTGAGCTTTTACTTCCACTTATATTACTATATTTATTTACCTTATGTGTGCGATGTATGCTAAGATGGCTTGGCTGGGGTTCCTCCCATCCCAATCGCTGTGTCGCGGCTTGGCCCTAATTTGGGTCGTGACACCCTGCCCCTCCACATCACCACTAGTCGTTGCTGACCCTCCCCTTTGTCGTCCCTCGCCATTAGTCCTCCCCATCACTGCCTCTCACCCTTAGCCAACTTCATCCTCTTCTTGTTAAGGTTTGTATAGTCACGGTTTTCAATTTTGATTTTTTTATTCTGAGAAATTAGGGTTATGTTAGTTAGTTTATTTCATTTAGTTTGTTGAATGTATGTTATTAATATTGTTAATTTGTATATGCAATTGTGAATTAGTTAATGTTATTGGAAAGTTGATTTAGGGCTTTACTTTGAATTGATGTTTCTTGAATGAAATTGTGAATTTAGTATTATTTGCGTTGAAATTGAAGTGTTGTTGAAATTAGAATGTTATTAACATAGTTAGTTTGTATACTTGAATATAGAATGTTTGAAAGTTCAACTTAGAAAAATAAAATATTGAGTTGCATATGATTTTTGATGTTTGGAAGATATTCAAAGTAATGAAGTTGAACATTAGGATTTTTGAAGTTTAACTTAGAAATTTTTTAGGTTTATATAAATTTTGAACTTTTTAGACTTTAGAACTAATTAGAATAACTTAGATACTTGAATATAGGAAGTTTTGAAGTTTGAAACTTAGAAAAATATTATTGGAATTTACATACTTGAATTTTAGGACAGAATTAACTTATAATTAGAATAACTTAGATATTAATTTGGGAAATTTTAGGTCTGTATAAATTTTGAAATCTTTAGACTTTAGAACTAATTAGAATAGCTAAAATACTTGAATATAGGAAGTTTTGAAGTTTGAAACTTGAAAAAAATATTGGAACTTAGATACTTGAATTTTAGGACTTTAGAACTTATAATTAGAATAACTTAAATACTTGAATTTTAGGATACTTGTATTTAGAACAACTTGAATGTCATGAGCTTAAAACTTAAAAAAAATCAACTTGATTTTATGTTGTCATGATCTTGAATTTTAGACACTTGAATATTTAGATTTTAGAACTTTAATTTGTATATACTTGAAACTTAGAATGTTGTACTTTAACTTAGAAACTTTAATGTCATGAATTAGAACTTGTTATTACAACTTAATTAATACTTAGTTATAACTTGAACTTAATTATAACTTGACCTTAATTATAACTTAAATTAATTAGAACTTGATGAACTAATTAAGCTTGAATATATATAATTTTGTACTCTTTATGAACTAATTAAGCTTGAATATAAAATTTTGTAGAGGGATCATCGTTTGTGGGTGTATAACATGCATTATAGAGTTGGTGGTGATTTGAAATCTGAATTTATTGATAGTGTAAGAAATTTTATCGATCATGCAATGACACTTGATATTTTTAAGAGAAATTGATTGGTTAGGTGTTTTTGTTGTGAATGTAGGTGCTTGAAATGTTTTAAGCCAGATATAGTTATGGTTCATTTGTATGGTAATGAATTTAAGGCTTGATATTTATATGGGTTGATCATGGAGAAAAAGAAGGATTAAATAATATATTTTATTATTTGCTGCCCGTGGATGAATATAATATGCTTGCACCACATGGTAAAATTAGGGTTGAACAAGATAAGGTTCCACATGATAGAGTTCATGAAATGGTCAATGATGCTTTCAGGGTTCAAGGTGGGATGGAACCCAATCAATATTTTGATAAAGCTCCTAATGAAGAAGCAAGACGCTTCTATCAACAATTAGAAGAGGGTAGTCGTCCACTATGCGAAGGGAGTCCGCATTCTGCTTTGTCAGTTGCAGTTAGGTTAATGAATATTAAATCAGATTAAAGTGTTTCTCATACAGCTATGGACTCCATGGTTGATCTTTTGAGCGAACTGGTTAATCTGGAGTTTAACATACCTAAAATCTTCTAACAGGCAAAGAGATTGATTTTCGAGTTAGGATTATCATATGATAAAATTCATTATTGTGTTAATGATTGCATGTTTTTCTACAATATTGATACTGAATTAGAAAATTGTAAGTTTTGTGGACATGATCGTTATAAGAGAACTCCTGATGGAAAGATGGCCCCAATTAAGGTGATGCATTATTTACCTCTTATTCCTAAATTAAAGAGGTTGCACGCATCGATGAGGTCTGTCCCACATATGAGATGGCATCGTGAATATAGAAGACCGCCAGGTGTCTTGTCTCATCCATATGATGGAGAAACATGAAAGTATTTTGATAACATGTATCCTGATTTTGCTAGTGAAGCAAGAAATGTTAGATTGGGGTTGTGTGCAGATGGCTTCACACCATTCTTTAATGCTGCCTCGCCTTATTTTTGCTGGCCTATATTTCTTACCCCGTACAATTTTTCTCCTAAAATGTGCATGACAAACATACATTTTTCTAAGCTGTGTTATTCAAGGTCTATCGTAATCCTAAAAGTTTGATTAATGTCTGTATACAACCATTAATAGATGAGCTTAAACAATTATGGTTTGAAGGCGTAGTGACTTATGATATATCAACTAAGCCGAATTTTGTTATGCTGCTTCTTTAATGTGGACTATTAATGCTTTTTCTACATATGGACTGTTTTCTGGTTGGATGACAGTTGGAAAGCTAGCTTGTCCACATTGCATGGAAAATAGTAAGGCATTCACTTTAAATCATGACAGAAAAAATACATGATTTGATTGTCATTGTCAGTTCTTGTCAATGGACCATGAGTTTAGAAAGAGGAAAAATGCATTCAGGAAAAATAAGATTGAATATGACCCCCCACCTCCATTGCTCGCAAGGCATCAAATTTGGGAGAGAGTTTCTCAATTGCCTAAAGTTACAGAAGATTCACCTTCTAGACTTCCCGGATATGATGTTGAACATAATTGGACAAAACAAAGCATATTTTGGGAGTTGCTGTATTGAAAATATAATCTCCTACGACATAATGTTGATGTGATGCACATTAAAAAAATTATTTTGACAATTTATTTAACACAATGATGGATGTTAAGGGCAAAATAAAAGATAATACAAAAGCTAGAATGGACATAAATGAATATTGTTGGAGAAATGAGTTGTGGCTGTAAGAATTATAAAATGATAAAATAGTTAAGCCCAAAGCCAGTTTTTCATTCTCATAGGATGAGAAATGCAAAATTTGTGAGTGGGTTAAAAATTTGAGAATGACGGAGGGCTATGCTTCGAATTTAGGAAAGAAGGTAGATATGAATGAAGGAAAGTTGATAGGTATGAAAACTCATGATTTTCATGTATTCATGAAAACTTTAATTCCTATTGCTTTTGGCCATTTACCTGACAGTATATGGAAATCAATCACAGAGATCAGTCTTTTCTTTAAAGATCCGTATTCAAGAAAGTTGTTGCATAGTAGTTTGACAGGATGGAGAAAAATATTCATATTATTACTACTAAGTTGGAGAAGATCTTTCCATGTGGTTTCTTTGATATGATGAAGCGTCTTTCAATTCACCTTGTACAAGAGGCACGCCTCAGAGGTCTAGTTCAAACAAGATGGTTGTATCCATTTGAGAGGTAATGTTATTCTTTATATTCATTAAATTATTTTTTCTTATATATACTATAATTATTAGCTAAGTATAGCAATTATATACATACCGAAGAATTGAGAATTGTAAACAAACAATTAAGCAAAGGAAAAAGATCAAAGGATCAGTTATTCAAGGTAATATTGCGAGATAAACTGGTAATTTTTATTCTTACTACTTTGGGAATGAAGTGCCATGTAGGAGAAATAGACCCAATCGCAATGATGAAGGTGATACTAATCCTTTGTTTCCCCCAATATCAATTTTTAATCAAAATGGTCGGCGATCTAAAAAGCGTGGAAAGTGAGGCTTCACTAGTATGAAAATACAATTAGATGTGACACATATTTTACTTAATTATACAGATATTCAACCATATCTCGAGTAAGTGATAAAGTATATTATCAAATTACATACTAATAAATGTTTATTAACTAATGAAAAATCTGAATGTACAATTATTCGCTTGTTCGTAAACACATGGGGTAATGAAGCCATCTATATGAGGTTTTCCAAATGGCTAAAAGAATATGTAAGTATGAAAGCTTACATTGAATCAATAAGTATAATAATGTATTCCATTTATACTAAATTATATTATTTTGAATAACAATATGCAGGTTTACGATGAATATTCAAATGTCGAACATTTGCAATTAGTAAGAAAAATTGTATTTAGACTTGAATCTCAAATTCAAAAAATGAATAAGTATTGTGTGAATGATTTTAAGTTTCAAACTGAACAAGTTTCTAGGTTTAAGAAAACTAATAATAGCTATGTCTATTTTTAAGATGACGTTGATGGTACTGGCCAAACTATTGAGTATTTTGGTGTTATTCATGAGATTATTGAAGTATGGTATTTAGGGTGGACAAAAAAAACATCATATTGTTTCGGTATAAGTGGTTTGATCCATCATATAGAGGCACAAGGGTGGATCAACAAAATAATATAATTGAAATTAAGTATACCAGACAATACAAAGGTTATGATCCTTTTATCATTGTAAAAAATGCAAGGCAAGTCTATTACGCTCTATATCCGTTGTGTAGAGACAAAGCTGATTGATGGATTGTAATAAAGACAAAGCATGTGGGAAGAATAGAAATTGAAAATATGTTAGATATGGCATACCAAAATGATGTCGCACTTGTTCAACAACAAGTTAATGTTGAATTGGAAACCACAGTAGAACAACCTCAACACATATTAGAAGAAGTTTCTGATGATGAGATAATGGAAAATGTCGAGCAAGAAATAAATGAGGATGAAGAATTTGATGAATCATTCGAGGAGGAAGAATAGGACGATGAAAATGAAACAACTGAGGAGGGAGAATGGGAGAATATTGATTAAAATGAAACAAGTGAGGAGGAAGAGTGGTAAAATGATAGCTTATACCTAGTATGTAAGAATACATATTCCCCACTCCTTAGCTACATTACTCCCTTAGTTTTCGAATATTTTTGTAAAGTTTGGGATATTTGGCTAACTTTGAAACAATTTCATAAGTCTTTAAACTACTATTTTTATATTTTTGAATATTTTATTAAGTTGTGGATGTTATATTATATGTGTAGTATTTGTTGTTGATTGTATTGTTGGGCTGTATATTGATTAGAATTAAAATGAAAATATAATGTAGGTGGGATGCAAAACTTGCAGTTTTCTATGATGAACGAGGCCTTTTTTTTCCGTTGCTTTGTTCTTCATAGTGAAGAACAATGAAGAAAAAAGTGATGGATATAACAACATTGTCCGTCTCTTTTTTTGAAAATTAAAAATAGAAAGTAGGGACAGATTGCGTCGCTATGTTCTTCATGCTCAAGAACAAAGCGACGCAGTCCTTCGCTTTTTGAATAATAATTTTTTTAAAAAAATATAAAAAAGCGACGGACTGCATCGTTCATGATGATGCAGTTCAGACAAAAAGTGACGGAAGTGACTGCATCACCTTTTCGTCGATTCTGTCCAAAAAAGCGACGCAGTCCGTCGCTTTTTGATAGTTTTTTAGTAGTGTAAAGTGAAGAAATCATAAAGTTTTGCATCCAAGCTAAGATTTCACCTTCCCCTTCATATGTAAGATCATATGAGAATTCAATACATGTTCTTAGTAAGAACTCACGGGAAGGTGATCGAAAGCCGTGAGTCCAAGGTTTTCTTATTATGTAAAAGGGTTTTGTGGCTGTTTTATATACTATTTTTTCGTGGGAGTTTCGACTCATGAGAAGGGTCTTGTGAAATTATTAGAAGATGGATAAGAAGAGTGTGGTGAAACACCATTTGTTTGAGGGTTGTACATGCTTGTTACCGGTCATGTGTTTGACGTACTATTTGTGGGGGACAACACCTGTTTATTAGCTACTTATATTAGCTTCATTATTGATGTGAACCAGGTTGCCTCTAAACCATTCACAAGAAGTCAAGCACGAGAGTTGCAATCTCTTTAAAGCTTATTCACAAAGATGGAAGTAGTTGGTCACATCTCGAGGCCATCCAATGAATTTCACATCATGATGGTTGAGTTAGAGGCTGAAATAAAAAAGGAGAGAGAACAACCTCTGAGTGACGATCATTATAGTGGCTGTCAACGGGGTGACGTATCATCACCTTGGGCATCACTCAATGGACACGAAGCAGGAAACTCACTAACTCAAGGTGACAGTATGCTTGACGAGCTATCAAGTGAGTGATGGCCCATCACAGAAGGCGTCACAAGTCCCACAACCAGATGGACATATTTGTAAAGCTTTGAGGGTGAATTTCGGGCCATTTACGTAATAACTAGACAAACACTATAAATAGCTAGTTTAGTCTTCATTCTTAGGTAGATTATGTTGAATATTGATGAACAATACTCCTAGTGTGAGTTGAGAGCTCGACAGAAAAGAAGGTCTCATTCTAGTTTCATTTCCATGCCTGCAGGAAAGAAGATCTAGAATGTCGAACGTCTGTCGGAGATAGGGTTGAGAAGTACCTGGTTAAGCTTTGGTTGTCTTTTTCTAAGAAACATTGGTTGCGAGGTGAATTCAATTAATTTCAATGATGTTGACATAAGAGTTAAGTGCTTTTTAGGATTAATAAATCGAGGTTTTAGGGTTTAATATACCCTTTAGTTGCTTTTAGTTTCCTACTTTATGTCTATCTATCTTGTCTTTTGATACTATATATTGTTCATGTTTTTCTAGGTCGATTTGTATCATGCACTTTCATTCTTGTAACGCCTCAAGACCCCACCCTAGACGTCACATAGAACTCAGAACTCCATTAGGCGCACCAACCTTCTTAAACCATATAATTCAAAAGAAATACCAAATTAAATACCAATGCGGAAGATAAGGCCAATTTCAATTAATCTTCAAAAGAATTTGAAAGAGGAAAATCAATTTGATTCTTGATAAGAAAACCAACTCTAACTAACCATAGGTCTACGAAACTTCTACTAACAGAATAACAAAGTCTACGTCGGGACATGGGCCCCGGCATATCATGAAATAAATAAAGGAAAGACTGATAAAAGAATAGTCTACTTTTCGAAAGATGAAAAGCTCACCATAATGCTAATTGTTGTCCTTCAAAGATCTATTGTTGCCCAAAACCACAAACCTGTGTCTCTAATGATGTAGCATCCAAGGACGGTCAGTACGATGAATATCGACATCCAATCCGAAGAAAGGGACAAATAATATACATATATATTATATAACCATAAAAGAAAGTCAAAAATCATAAGTGCAAACCCAAAAACATTTAGATATAGAACTTTTAAAAATTATTAATAATGAGTAAAGTAGTGTTCACCAACATATGCAACCCACGATGTATATGGTTCCGACCTCCACCCGACCAAGGGCCATTATCCATAAATGTCGCATGAATTGAGAAATATAAGAATCTGGTGAAGTAAACTCTCTCAAATAAATAATATAGAGGCTTCTCCGATTAACAACCTACAACGGTCAATCATATTTCAGAATAAAGACCTCCCACGCTGACAAATGCAATTTCAGGTGATGAGTCACGAAGACTTTATACACATTTTCAGTGATGCTACCAAACTCTCTTGAAGCACCATTAAAACCTTTACAAGTTTCCATTTACTAAGAGTTATCCAAATAAGACATATTTCCATTGGTATCGTCATACCAAGACTTGCAAGCCATAGTAACCATGCCATAATATATAATTAACCATTTACAACACGCAATTCATCTTTTGAAAATCAAAGACTCATTTATGATAAAGCATTTCATTCAATGCCATCATTCAAGTCTTTCCAAGTTATAAGACGACAAATAAAATGTAATATCATTAACATTAAGCCTGGATGGGAAATTACTCTTTGTTTATCATTTTAAACCAAAGCTTTTGAAAGACTCACAAGTTTCCAAATTTATTATTTATACCGAAAAACCCTTTTCAAAATCATGAGGCAATCCACCCATTCAAAACCAACAATCCAAGTGCTGAAATCATAATAAAATAACTTGAACACAATCAACAAGAGAGGAATATTTGTAATCAATTTTCATGAAAACATCTCTCAATCCTAACCTCAATTTGTAAGTTAGAAAACATGAATAATAGGATATGAACCTTGTATGAGTAGTTTGAAGTAGGGAATGTTTAACCATATCTTTTGACGAATAACTTCGGAAAGGCACCTTGAGAGTTAACCCTAGATATTTTGCTTCTTGATTGCCTTGAGGGTTTTTATTTGAAGTTCTTGAGCATAGGAATTTAGGAGTGAATGAGAAGGTTTTATTTATGAAATATTGATTTTCTACATGTTTTGGGATATTTAGATAACTTCGAAAAGGTTTTTAGGATAAAAAACCCTTAAAACAATTTAAAAGAAACGACAAAGGCAGTGAGGTCCATTTTCACTCCGTATCGCGGAGCCATCGTTGACTTGTGGAGTGTTTCTAGTAGATCGGTCATAACGTTTTACTCTAAACTCTGATTGACAAATGGTTGGAGGTAGAATACTTGTATACCTTTAATTTAACAAATTATGGGTCACCTAACTCTTCGTATTCTAGGAGATATGGTTGTTTGATGTTGATCCAAGTAAAATGTTATACGGAAATTCAATCGGTAAAGAAACTTTCAAATTAACTTTGAGCTAGAAGTTCCTTATGACCTTAATTCATATTTAAAACTCTTCCTACAGTAAAGGATTATTTTCAATACCTACGCAATATTAGAAATCATCAGGTTTGGGGTCTATTCGCATTTTAAGAACGACACAGATCATAGTTTTAAAATTTGGGGTGTTAGAATTGTATATTAGCTTCCTAAAGAAAGAGTCAAATCTTTATGAGTATGTAAAATTATGAATCGAGGTATTCTGTACCGAGAGGCATAATTCTCCGTTCTATGAGGATGTTGTAAAGCTAAAACCTGATTCGCTACTAAGGCATAACTTCCTTGTCATATGTTTCTGATCTCTTAATGAGTCAAAATTAAAGGACCTTAGAGTACGTGAAAAGAGTCCATACAAGCTACAAGCTTCATTTTTTAACTTGTTGTCTCTCTCTTAATTAAACTCAAGCTTTCATATAACTTGATATGGTGTTATAAGCCTTCCTTGAGTTGTCCATGTATGTATGTATATATATATTTGGAATGTCACATGTCCTAAGATGTCTAGTTTTACTAGGTTAAGATGAATAGTGTAATAGTTGGGAATAAACCCATCACAGAAATAATATTTGCGGTATACGAGCAACAAAAGCGGAACACAATGATACATTTAATTAACAAGAATAAAAAAGAGCAATAATGACACCAAATTATTTACTTAAAAACTCTTCTGAATTAGGAAAAAAACCACGGGCCGAGAGGAGCAAATGATATCACTATAGTAAGAAATTTTATACTTGTAGGTCTGAGTAAAAACTCCAATGACCACTCCACACTCAAAAGAAATAACCCTTTTTTGATTTTTCCACCTCACTACAATATCGCTCACGCTCTCTATTTTTTCCTCACAGATTATTTCCCTCTATGATGCCTCACTCTTCCTTTCTCTCCTTTGTGTTTTTGGTGTATTTAACAAATGAGCAATAGTTTCCTATTTATAGGGAAAAATTTATCCCCTTTGATGTCATTGATGACATCAATTAGAAACTAAAATTCAAAGTTAGGTTTCTTGGTAGAAAAATTGGTGAGATTTAGTTGTTGAGATTTTTCAATGACTAATTCATATTTTTGACACCAATTTTCAACCTAACAAACAAAGACATTTGTAGCATGGGATGGATAGCAAAAAATCTCCCTCTCCACTTCAACAAGTTCTTTGCACAATTAGAACTTGTCTCTCGATACTACCTTCGTCAGCATATCTGAAGGATTCTCACTAGTAGGGATCTTCATGACCTGCATAGATCCGTCGTCTATCTTTTTTCGAATCCAGTAATATCTCACATTGATATGTTTTTTCCTTGCATGATACATGGTATTTTTACTCAAGTCTATTACACTTTGACTGTCACAATAGACAACATATTCCTTTTGATGCAATTCAAGTTCTTAAAGAAATTGTTTCAACCATACCATGTCTTTGACAGCTGCAATTATTGCAATATGCTCTGCTTCAGTTTTAGAGAGTGCGACATACTTCTAAAACTTCGACTTCCATGATATATCTCCTCCTGAAAATGTAAATAAATATCCAGTAGTGGAGTTTCTATTATCAAGGTCACCTGCCATATCAACATCTGTATAACCCTTCAAAATTAGATCAGATCCTTCAAAACATAGGCAGACTCTTGTGGTACCTCTCAGGTATCTGAGTATCCACTTAATTGATTCCAGTGTTCTTTTTCAGGAATTTTAAGGAACCTGCTAACAACACCAAATGCATGAGAAATGTTAGGTCTGTACATACCATTGCATACATCCAACTCCCGACTGCTGAAGAGTAGGGAACTTTGGCTATATTTACTTTCTCTACTTTGTTGTAGGACACATCTTCTTTCTCAAACTTCAGATGATCAGCAAGAGGTGCGCTAACAACTTTAGCACTTCATATTGAAGCGATCTAGTACATGTTCAATAATTTTCCTGAGATATCCCCAATTTTCTACTTGTTAGTTTTCGAACAATCTTAATCCCCAGAATTTATTGTGTGCTAGGCCCAAGCCCTTCATGTCAAATGAATTGGACAAATCTCCTTTTAACTTGGCAATCAACTCATTGTCTTATCCTACAATTAACATGTCATCCACATACAACAACAAAATAATAAAGTTGTTGTTAGAAAATATTTTGAAGTATACACATGGATCAGAATAAGTCTTTACATAAGTTTGACTTTACATAAAAGATTCAAACTTTTTGTACCACTGCCTTGATGCTTGTTTCAATCTATAAAGACTCTTATTCAATTTTCACACCATGTGTTTCTTTTTAAATACTTCAAATCCTTCTCGCTGCTCTATATAAATCTCCTCTTCTAAATTTCTATGAAAAAATACAGTTTTCACGTCCAACTACTCCACTTCAAGATCTAGGCTAGCTTCTAGGATCAAAATAGTTCGAATAGAAGTCATTTTGACAATAGGTGAAAAGATTTCATCAAAATCAATACCTTTCTTTTGTTCAAAACCTTTTATCACCAAACGAGCTTTGTATCTGAGCAACTTGCCATTTTCATCTTTCTTGAGTTTCAAAACCCACTTTTGCTTAAGTATGTGCCGTTTTTCTGTAGATATTCCATCTCTTCTTGCATGGCTTTCATCCACTGATTCTTTTCTGGATGAGACAACACCTCTTTAAGACTTTCTAGTTCCTCATCATCATTGATGAGGACATACTCTGAGGAAGGGTACTTAGATGATGCTACCCTTTGCCTTTTTTATCTTCTCAGAGTTTGAGATTGTTCTTCTTATTCTTAAGAATGGTACTTAGCTTGCTCGGTATAATCACCAAGTTTCTCCCCCTGCTCAACAACCTCATTTGGTTGCTATCTCTGCTTAACAACCTCATCAGTTGTACTTTATGCATTTATGGAATGGTTAGAAGTAGAAGGAATGGTAACAAGATTAGGGACTATACCATTCTTTTTCTTGGCCTTCTTAGACAGATCATCAACAGTTCCAACTTCACTTTGTCAGAAGATTACATCTCTGCTTCTGATGACCTTCTTCTTTACAGGATCCCATAGTCAGTACTCAAACTTTTCATCTCCAAATTCGATGAATATACAGGTATGTGATTTATTATCTAGCTTGGTTCTCTGCTTTGTTCAGTACATGTGCAAAAGCTTCACTTTCTTATTTTTCCAAACTCTCTTTGGGATGTCAAACTCCAATGGAACTGATGGACTATGATTGATGAGATAACAGGCTGTCTGAACTTCTCCAACCCAGAATGGCTTAGGTAATTTAGCCATTCTGAGCATGCTTCTCACCTTCTCAACAATATTGTGATTCATCCTCTCAGCTACACCATCGTGTTGTGAGGTTTCAGAAAGTGTTTTTTCATGTCTAATCCCATGGCTTGAATAATACTCTTCAAATTTCCTGAAAGTGTACTCACCTCCATTGTCAGTTCGGAGACGCTTTAGCTTTTGACCTGTCTCCCTTTTTACCAGAGCATGAAACTTCAAGAATACTTGAAACACATGATCTTCAATTTTCAAGATATAAACCCACAATTTTCGTGAAGCATCATCAATAAAAGTAACAAAGTATTTGTTACCGCCTAACAATTCTATCTCCATTGGACCACAAACATCAGAATAAACCAAATCAAGTATATTCAACTTTCTTTCAGACATTGTTTGAAATGAGACTCTATGTTGCTTACCAAATAAACAATAGTCACAAGGTTTTATCGTCATACCTTTGGCAGAAGAAATGAGTGATTTATTGGAAAGAATTTGCAATCCTTTCTCACTCATATGATCTATTATTTTATGCCAAAAATCTACATAAATCTTTTCGAGAGGCGCATTTAATTCACCTTGGCATATTTCTGTATTTTTTTTGTACAATGTTTCACGAGCAAACCCCTTTGCAATTACCAATTCCCCTTTGATAAGTCTCCATTTTTGATTTGCAAAGTAGTTATCATATCTATCTCGGTCCACAACAATTCTCGATATTAATTTCATTCGCAAATTAGGTACATGGCACACGTCCTTTAGTACCAATATGCAACCGACATTAGTCTTGATACAAATATCTCTGATCTCCCTAATGTTTGAGTAACTTGTGTTACCCATTCTCACTACCTGCTATATATCTGTAAAATATGTCTCTTACCGGTGTAGCATGGTAAGATATTGTTGTGTCAACCACTCATTCTGACTCTGCACCTACCAAGTGAATGCATTCATTTTTCGCGTTTATGAAGAGAACAATATTGTCATTATTTTGCATCATGGCAGTTGTGTTTTCATCATTCTTTTGGCCACTGCTTTCACCTTTACCCCTTTTTAGATTTGGACAATCTCTTTTGAAGTGACTTGGTTGATCGCAATTGTAGCAATTTTTCATTTTTGATTTTGATTGGATCTTGAACTTTTAATGAGCTCCTGATCTACCATTGTTGTTCGAACTCCTTTGATAACTCCTGCCTCTACTTTCTGTGATGAGAGCCTGCCCATGAGTTTCAGGTTTTTTTCTCATCTTCTCATTGAGTAGAAGAGCTGATGTAACATCCTTCGGCTCAATATCATCTTTATCATGTAAGATGGTTGTTACCAAATTATCATAGGAAGATGGTAACGAGTTTAGGGGCACAATAGCTTTATCTTCTTCCTCGATCTTTACTCCAAAGTTTGCTAGCTGCGTGATTAGTCCATTAAGCATATTTAAATATGATAAAAAAATTGTACCTTCACCTATATGTAGGGCGTGCAACTGCTTCTTTAGGTACAATTTATTTATCAACATTTTGGACATGTATAAATTTTATAACCTTGTACAAATTCCACATGCACTCTTTTAATCAATAATGTTATTAACGACATCATCTGTTAAATGCAACCTAATTGCACTAGCAGTCTTTTCATCCATTTCTTCCCAATCCTCAAGTCTCATAAATTCGAGATTTTTGAATTTGCCGCATAGTGCCTTGTGCAAACCCTTGTTGGATGAGCAATTCCCTCATCCTATTCTACCATGTTGAGAAATCACTATCACCGTTAAATTTTGCTACTTCGTACTTTACTCCAGACATTTCTTTTTGAGTATAGTAAGATAGGCCACAAAAAATTATTTTTGTAAATGAGCAGAACATGTACTCTAATACCAATTGTTGGGAATAAACCCGCCACAAAAATAATATTTACGGTTTTCGAGCAGCAAAAGCGGAACACAATGATACGGTTAATAGACAAGAATAAAAAAAGAGCAATAATGATACCAAATTTTTTAACTGGAAGTCCTTCTGAATAAGGGAAAAAACCACAAGCCAAGAGGAGTAACTGATATCATTATAGTAAGAGATTTTACATTTGTAGGTTTGAGTAAAACCTCCAAAGACCACTACTCATTCAAAAGAAATAACTCTTTTTTGATTTTTCCACCTCTCTACAATATTGCTCCCCCTCTTTATTTTTTGCTCACAGATTATTTTCCTCTATGATGCCTCACTCTTCCTTTCTTTCCTTTGTGTTTTTGGTGTGTTTAACAGATGAGTAAGAGTGCCTTATTTATAGGAAAAAAAATGTTCCTTTTGATGTCATTTGTCACGACCCAACTCCGTAGGCCGTGACTGGTGCCCTATTTGGGCACCCATACGTACCCTTAGCCCCACTGAGTATGTTAGCAGAACAAACAAATTAGGAAATCAAAATAGATCGCTAGAGAGAGCACAAAAATAGATGTAGCACACGAAGTCCGTTAAGGCCATCACTGAACATAGGCCCAAAACACATATACAAAATCCACAACACAAGTCTACAGACCTCTACAGAACAATAGCATAATCATACGACGGGACAGGGCCCCCGTCGTATCCTTAACCAATATGTACAAATGTACAACAAAAAAAGTTAGTACCAAAATAGGGCTCCGGATAAAGGAGCACTACCAACCAACAGGATGGATATCCTAGGCAAGCGAATCGGCAAACTGGCCGTCTGTACCTGCGGGCATGTAACGCAGCCCCCCCGAAGAAAGGGGGTCAATACGATATATGTACTGAGTATATAAAGCATGGACTGTAATAAATAAAGTCATTACCAGAACAGAAGGTGCAAAAATGAGCAAAATATCCAGAATATCAAAATGTTTTTCATAACCATAGATAATGTATGCGGAAAAACATATGTCATATCCGGCCCCATTACGGGACTCGATGAACAAATACAAAATGTGATTGCCGCCCCGTCACTGGCGCCACAGCACATCATAACTCCAGAGTAGGGAATATCTCCGTAACAAATCATATCATATCAGATGGTCATATCAGATCATATCATATCATAAGTGTACATGGCACATCATAACTCCACAAATCAAACCCATGTACAGGTCGTACCTGCCCTCTCACGTCGGGGCACGGCGAACAATGCAGAAAAGTATGCACGATAACAAAATCTGACTCGGGCTCGGTGAAAGAAGCATTGAGGCATCCACGAGTGGAGTAGTGAGAAATCAAATGCAATTTAAATCATATTTGAGACTCGATGGAATAATCAAAATAAACTATCACTCAAAATCCATACAAGGGTCATATCAAGTACCTTTTGAAAGTTACTATGGGTTACATCAAAATAGAACTTTTGGGAATCATATACACATATCAAGGCATAACAAAATATCTTTTGGAAGTCGAGAAGTTGGCCATTCTAGCGGCTTTACGAATAGGAACTTCTTTAAAATCATATGAAAGTTATATACTTATTTCTTAAAATCCATGCCGAAAAGGAATATTAGCTTTATATACTTATGTCAAAGAAATGCTGAAAGAAAGTATAAGCCTTACATACATATGCCAAAACATGCCAAAAGAAAGAAACGTTAGCTTTACATACCTCGTATGGACTTCGCTTAATCATGTCCACGTCGTTGTCCTCGAAACCTATTTAACATGGAAGAATATTATACTTTTTAGCAACTTAGACTACCCACGAGTATTCATAACATTCATCCCTTCGCTCGCCTTCTCGACTAGTTCCTTAACTAGTTAAGGCGTTAACGAAAATCGGACAGCACCTCCCATATAATCTGCCCTATCCGAATTCCCAACCATTTCCTTAGCACCTGCTGCCAACCAACAATACCACCAGCAGCCCATACATATACATATTATGACCAAAATTACACAATATAAATCCCCAATAATTCACTCGAAACTAAGATACCAAAATTAGAGTTTTTAATCTTTCTTTCGCGAATTCTTTAATTGCAAAGCGGAGGGTCATGTGGCTGCAACCATCAGATCCCACACCTAATTAGGAGAACTTTTAGACCCTGCAACACGCCACAACACAACCAGAAGTAGCCCCCACGCGCACAACACCTTATTTCGACAACAACTTAACTATAGCGATTCCAAATTCGTTTATTTCGAACGCCGAACTTTTCAAACCTTTTCCCCAACTTCCAGAATCCCCTAAGGTGTGTAATACACCCTAATTTAACATCATAAAGTTCAAATTAGAGGGGAAGAACTTACCTTTCCTGAAATTGGCTAGAACTCGCCAAAATCGCACCTCGGAACTTTTTTTCAGCGTGCTGTAACGTCGTGGCAGCTTGCTGTCCATTTTTTGCTGCACCAAACTCTAATTTTATACTACTAATACTTCCATATCATCGTGGTATACGCTATATAATTAATTTACGGAAAGAAATCGGGACTTACCTTATTTTTCTTCCAAGCCGTCGCAATTTTCTCCTTAGCTCTAGGGTTTGTTTTCTCTTATTTGTTGCTGCATTTTTGGATGAAATTTTGGGATAAGAAGTAGCCCCTTAGTCACAATATACATATGTGTAGGTGTCCTTAGGAGGTGACACATGTCATCCCCTTAAGGTGACACGTGTCAAGCCATGATTGGCCATCGTGTCATGCTGCCAATAGGGGCTGCCACATGGAAGCGGGGTCCATCTCCCCCAAGCAGCTGCATCACCTACTTGACCCTAAGTAGGTGCATCACCTGCTTGCTTGAGGTGCTGCCACGTGTCGCTCTTCCATTGGCTGTCACGCGTCGTCTTTTTCCCTTCCTCGCGGGTTCGTAATTTCGTCTCACTTTAAGAGCCTATGTAATCCGCACTATGTAAGCTTGATATATCCTTAAGCAACTTAAGTGTAGAAGACTCTTAATTTAGTGGCTTACGTGGGTAAATCGAGTCCTACAACTCATTTCTTAGCCTCCAACTCTTTTCGGATTCTTATGACTCTATCTCCAACCTCCCTTCTCGCGAGGTATCACAATCTTCTTTCCTTAGAGTTGTTTGATAGTGTCGTAGCTTATCCGGCTCACATGATAGTGTCTAAGGAACTTAAGAAGATGTTCCGACCTCAAGAGTGCAGGGTGTAACATCCTTCCCCCCTTTAGAACATTCGTCTCCGAAGGTTGAATAAAACTCCCCTTAAGACTTTATACGGATCATAGGGAGATTCCTTTCTACGGGAATAACATACATTTTCATCCAAGTAATTAATATACGAGTTCCAGGACTGGGGATATCTGTAGACATCGGGAATAGGTACGGACACCTGTGTTTCATGTCCTTTTCAACCTCCTAGTTTATGTCTTCACGATTCTTATTCCGCCACAGTACCTTGACGGAAGCTATGTCCTTAGTTTGCGACCCATTTAATCTGCTGATCCCGGATGGAGATAGGCTGCCCCTCGTAGGATAACTCCCTGTTACGTGGACCTCCTCCATAGGAAATATTCTAGGAGCGTCGTTCAGATTCTTGCGGAGCATTGATCTGTGAACACTGAATGTATTGTTTCAAATCGAACGGTAGGTCCCACTCATAGGCAGCTTTATCTATTCTAAAAATGCCCTACGAAGGATCAATGTATCCCCTTCTTGCCGACTCTAGGCTGCTAATCGATATCTTGTCCCGGAATAAGCTTTGCTTCATCAATAATTTACTAGATCCCTTCTGGGCCTATCCATTAATCGAAGGGCAAAATGTCGTACTAAGATTCATCTGTGTTCCTCAACCCCTTTCGGAATGATTTCTAGCGGTTAGCTGTAAATTGAACTTCCCTGTCCGAAATAATAGATGTGGGACTCCGTGAAATCTTATTGTTTCCCTACTATGTCATCTCGCATAACCCTCAGTTGAATATGCCTTCCTAACTGGAGGGGAACAGGTTGATTTTGTCAGCCCATCTACCATAGCCCGTATGAACTCCCAGTTCCTTAAAATGCGAGGTCAGCTCATACTATAATACATATTAACTGCTTTCCACTTCCGAGTCGGGATTTCCATCCCCCATAACAGGCTATCAAGCCTCTGATGCTCCTCTTCGTTTAAGCCATTACACAACTCCTCTTAATTCAACTGGTAACACCTTAGGTATGCTATCTTGCTCTTTTACTCATATCTTCTTTCTAGTTTTCTTACCACACATTATGTTGCAATTCTTACACAAAAGTGTGTAGGTACGTAGAGCCATTCAGAAAATGCTTTAGTGTCGTTATACTAGCGGCTTACCTCCTTCGGTCGAGGTCAGGGCTCCGCTATGGCTTTTGTTCTTAGTACCAATTATATCTTAATAGTTCTTCCTCGAATCATCTCACTTTTCTTTAATAGACTCTAAATATGGCAATCACATCGCTATTACTGACTTTCTTTTATCGAGTAATCATTTGACCTCGCTCTTAGTATGCCAATATTCATAAGCTACACAACTATTCTTGTGCCATTTTCACGAGGTGCATTGTATTTTAGTCATAATCTTTTCTGCTCTTGGCTTACTCTGTTCTATATGTGTCATTGTACTAACACGCCGTTATAATCTCTTTTTGTCATACTTGTTTCATTCCCTCTTTCACTTCCTAGGGGGTCACCCATCTTAGTGCTACTCTTACCCAAGCACGCTTAACTTCAGAGTTTTGACGAAATCTGGTGCATTAGTGCGGGTATGATCGTGTCCATCCCTTATGGGGTCTCGTTTGAAGTTTAAGCGTTTTCATTTACATACGATAGAGTCAATTGATTTTCTCTTACGCTTGTACTTCTCCTGTCCACTTCCCCCCTTTTAGGATGTACCCATGTCATCCTCAATTTGTTTTTATCTATTCACATGTGAATGATTCTTACTCCAACATATTTAACGTGCTGCACCATATCTACATCTTCTGTTAAATCATCCCCACGTTAGGTTGCCTTTCTAGGAAACCCTAGCATACCCGTAGGGTGCTTTAGTATTCGCAATGTATCGTATAAAATCTCATCTAACGATTGATACTCGAGTAATATCCGTAATGTAGCAGTGCATTCAAAGCCGCATTCCATTCATCCCAATCAGTAATTAGCGAGGGCTCATAATTGGTGCAAATTCTCCACTCGAGTGTACTTATACTTTAATGACTCATGTTTCGAGCTTCATCATTATACTAACTTTATTCTAGTGGATATCACTAATCATTAGAGTGGAGTCACGTGTACACCATACTTCTTTACGCCTCCTGAGCTTGCATCTTTGTCGTGTTCTTAAGGCTCATTTGTAATCCTTCTTAAAACCATATCAACTTTGTGGTAGTAGTGACCTTGTCTTAATACTTTTTCATCGTACTATACTTTCAATTCGTAGCTGTCTTCTTAACACTTCATATCCGTAACAATTCTTTATCCCTCATACTCTTGTCTTAGTCATACCGTTACTTCCTTCAACCATAACTTGTCATAGTTTATCCCTATGTATCAATTCAGGCGATGCCTTACTATATCGTTTCATCCCGATCTATGATTCCTCTCTGAGTCATCCTCTTTGGCTTATAGCTCTTTTCCAACTTCGTTCTACTATATCAGTATCGACCTCCTAATTTCTATTGCAATCACTTCAGCAATTAACTTATTCCTTGAGGTCAGCCATACTTGTTTAGTCAAATTTCATCAATTTTGCTTTAATAGCGGTCTTGTCTTTTCCTTTTATTTCTAGGAAAATTTGGGCAGAGTTTCCTCTGTATTTCTTACTACCTCAACACCTGCACGCAGAAAATGCCAACAATGCCTCACAAGGCCAACATATATATATTTGTATCGTATTATATCGCAGCCACATAGGGCGCCCATAATTAACAGTATGGAAATGGACTTACCTGTTATGTCCACTCGAGCTGCACCTGTTATACTTTCATGTTTACATTTTCTTTCACTTTTCAATTGTATATGTCAATCGCATTTCAATACCTTATCTGACATAGGTCCTTTGTGCCTTTGCTTACCTGCGTGCTTCGTAACATCCAATATTATCAGTTACTTTCTTCTATCGGCGTTGCCTTCCTGCTAAAATCGCAGGTTAATATGAGGAATTTCATTTCCTATGGCTCGGCTCTATCTCACGATCTTAGATATGAAAGAAAGTAACATCCTAAATGTCATGTAGCCTCCTGTCTATAGATGTGGTGCACAACACACTGATAAACAAGACTCTACTAGACACGGTCTGTAGACACTCCAAGGACGAACTACTCTGATACCACTTCTGTCACGATCCAACTCCGTAGGTCGTGACTGGTGCCCTATTTGGGCACCCATACGTACCCTTAGCCCTACTGAGTATGTTAGTAGAACAAACAAATTAGGAAATCAAAATAGATCGCTAGACAGCGCACGAAAATAGATGTAGCACACGAAGGCCGTTAAGGCCATCACTGAACACAAGCCTAAAACACATATACAAAACCCACAACACAAGTCTACATACCTCTACAGAACAATAGCATAATCATACGACGGGACAGGGCCCCCGTCGTACCCTTAACCAATATGTACAAATGTACAACAAAAAAAGTTAGTACCAAAATAGGGCTCCGGATAAAGGAGCACTACCAACCAACATGATGGATGTCCTAGGCGAGCGGATCGGCAAACCGGGCGTCTGTACCTGCGGACATGTAACGCAGCCCCCCCGAAGAAAGAGGGTTAGTACGATATATGTACTGAGTATATTAAGCATGGACTGTAATAAATAAAGTCATTACCAGAACAGAAGGAGCAAAAATGAGCAAAATATTCAGAATATCAAAATATTTTTCATAACCATAGATAATGTATGCGGAAAAACATATGTCATATCCGGCCCCATTACGGTACTCGGTGAACAAATACAAAATGTGGTCGCCGCTCCGTCACTGGCGCCACAGCACATCATAACTACAGAGTAGGGAATATCTCCGTAACAAATCATATCATATCAGATGGTCATATCAGATCATAAGTGTACATGGCACATCATAACTCCACAAATCAAACCCATGTACAGGTCGTACCTGCCCTCTCACGTTGGGGCACGGCGAACAATGCAGAAAAGTATACACAATAACAAAACCTGACTCGGGCTCGGTGAAAGAAGCATTGAGGCATCCACGAGTGGAGTAGTGAGAAACCAAATGCAATTTAAATCATATTTGAGACTCGATGGAATAATCAAAATAAACTATCACTCAAAATCCATACAAGGGTCATATCAAGTACCTTTTGAAAGTTACTATGGGTTACATCAAAATAGAACTTTTGGGAATCATATACACTTATCAAGGCATAACAAAATATCTTTTGGAAGTCGAGAAGTTGGCCATTCTAGCGGCTTTACGAATAGGAACTTCTTTAAAATCATATGAAAGTTATATACTTATTTCTTAAAATCCATGCCGAAAAGGAATATTAGCTTTATATACTTATGTCAAAGAAATGCTGAAAGAAAGTATAAGCCTTACATACGTATGCCAAAACATGCCAAAAGAAAGAAACGTTAGCTTTACATACCTCGTATGGACTTCGCTTAATCATGTCCACGTCGTTGTCCTCAAAACCTATTTAACATGGAAGAATATTGGACTTTTCAGCAACTTAGACTACCCACGAGTATTCATAATATTCATCCCTTCGTTCGCCTTCTCGACTAGTTCCTTAACTAGTTAAGGCGTTGACGAAAATCGGACAGCACCTTCCCTATAATGTGCCCTATCCGAATTCCCAACCATGTCCTTAGCACCTGCAGCCAACCAACAATACCACTAGCAGCCCATACATATATATAATACGACCAAAATTACACAATATAAACCCCCAACAATTCACTCGAAACTAAGATACCAAAACTAGAATTTTTAATCTTTCTTTCGCGAATTTTTTAATTGCAAAGCGAAGGGTCATGTGGCTGCAACCATCAGCTCCCACACCTCATTTAGAGAACTTTTAGACCCTGCAACACGCCACAACACAACCAGCAGCAGCCCCCACGCGCACAACACCTTATTTCGACAACAACTTAACTATAGCGATTCCAAATTCATTTATTTCGAACGCTGAACTTTTCAAACCTTTTCCCCAACTTCCAGCAGCCCCTAAGGTGTGTAATACACCCTAATTTAACATCATAAACTTCAAATTAGAGGGGAAGAACTTACCTTTCCCGAAATTGGCTAGAACTCGCCAAAATCGCGCCTCAGAACTTTTTTTCAGCGTGCTGTAACGTCGTGGCAGCTTGCTGTCCATTTTTTGCTGCACCAAACTCTAATTTTATACTACTAATACTTTCATATCATTGTGTTATACGCTATATAATTAATTTATGGAACGAAATCGGGACTTACCTTATTTTTCTTCCAAGCCGTCGCAATTTTCTCCTTAGCTCTAGGGTTTGTTTTCTCTTATTTGTTGCTGCAGTTTTGGATGAAATTTTGGGATAAGAAGCAGCCCCTTAGTCACAATATACATATGTGTAGGTGTCCTTAGGAGGTGACACGTGTCAGCCCCTTAAGGTGACACGTGTCAAGCCATGATTGGCCACCGTGTCATGCTGCCAATTAGGGGCATCACCTACTTGACCCTAAGTAGGTGCATCACCTGCTTGCTTGAGGTGCTGCCACGTGTCGCTCCTCCATTGGCTGTCACGCGTCGTCTTTTTCCCTTCCTCGCGGATTCGTAATTTCGTCTCACTTTAAGAGCCTATGTAATCCTCACTACGTAAGCTTGATATATAATTAAGCAACTTAAGTGTATAAGACTCTTAACTTAGGGCTTACGTGGGTAAATCGAGTCCTACGACTCATTTCTTAGCCTCCAACTCTTTCCGGATTCTTATGACTCTATCTCCAAACTCCCTTCTCGCGAGGTATCACAATCTTCTTTTCTTAGAGTTGTTTGATAGTGTCGTAGCTTATCCGGCTCATATGATAGTGTCTAAGGAACTTAAGAAGACGTTCCGAGCTCAAGAGTGCGGGGTGTAACATCATTGATGACATCAATTAGAAATAAAATTTCAAAGTTAAATTTCTTGGTAGAAAAATTGATGAGATTTAATTGTTGAAATTTTTCAACCACCAATTCACATTTTTGACTCACCAATTTTTAACCCAACAAACAAAGACATTTATGACATGAGATGGATACTAACAGTAACCAGCTAAACGGATCAATTCCGCTTAACAGATCAACGATCAAGTCTAATATATTTTAGTAGATGGGACAAGTTGTCCCCAAAATGTTAATGTGCAGCTTATATGTTATTTGCCCATAGTTGCTCATGATATGTATTAATATTTGCGGTTGTGTACAAATCCCCAAATAACCATAACACCTCATATGCAACAGTTCCAATATGATTGTGTAAATGTCAGCATTCAAATATTTTGAACTCCCTCCGTTCCATATTAGATAATATTCTCTATTTTATATGGCGATTAAGAAATCATTAATAGATTGATTAACTTTACAATGTTACCCTTTGGTCATATTAATTAACCTCTTGAAAATAGACATTTTGAATCTTCAAAATTTGTTTAAACTTTCAAAGCATATTAATTATAGGGGTAAAATGGAAAAAATTTAATTAATTCTATCATGATTTAGTAAGTGATCAAGTAATATGAGATAAATATTTTTAGTAAAATGTCCATCTAATATGAAACGGAGGGAATATTAATGGGTTATATATTTGACATATGTTTCACGCTCAGTGTCCCTTTATGTATTTACAACTCTTTGTCGGAACTGATCAATTGTATATGTTTCACGTGCTTTCTGACGGAGTTATATCGTATGGTTTAATATATACATACATCAGGTTCATATGTTTAAATAAAGCATCATCGCGTGACAACTATGTAAAGTCATTGCTCGACTTATTATTGGGACGCACCACTATTTTTAATTAGCTGCTAGACAGATCAATTATTACATTTTTTAAAAAAAAATCATTATTTAGTTGTTTTGATTTAATTATGCATAATTGGACATTAAATAATAATAATAGGGCAACCATGTGATCTATTATATCTATAAGGTGTTTTTGATGTGGTTGCATAACATCGAAGCCTTTTATACTGAAATTAGATTTGGAACATGACAGTTAGATATATAAGTACTTTTTTTTATTTTGGAAAGGAATTTGCATAGGCTACTAATTTCTTTTCTTTTTTAGATTAGAGGCAAGGTCCTTAGCTCACAATTTAATGATGATGGATTAAATTTTGAAAAAAAAAGTTCCATTAGAATTGGGATCTCATTCAAAGAGAAACTTTCATGCCAATGAGATCCAATGAGTTGTTTTTTTTAAAAGTTTAGTGGACTTCCTATCTACTACTCCAACAGAAATTCTAGAGGACTCTCATTTGACCACAATCAGTAGGTATATTATTCTTATACTATATTGCATCTTATCACGGAGTGGTTTCAGATCAAATGCTTGGACGATTTCAAGTATTGCACACACCAAAATCAAATGGAAATTGTACCTTCATTTTGATTTAAGGAACATTACTAACAATAATGGTGCATAAACATGCTTAGCAAAGAAACAAGGGTTAGAAATTCGTCATAATTAAATTTAACATATGTATATGTGTATAATAGAAACAAACAAATACTGTAGTAAGTGATATTATGCTTAGTAGGACATGATGTGACATGAAAAGTAGTAAAACATTAACCTTTGACATATCATTACAATTATTTATGGAACTTAATTCATGTCTTTTATCACTCATGAAACATTTAAAATTTAAAATGGAATTAAAAAAATGTATTTATGGTAAGTTGGGTGGGGGGACCAAGGGTGATGCTGGCAGCGCATATATTTATGAGGTTACAACTTACATATTAGTCTAGATAAATGATTATTTTTATAGATATCTACTTAATCAATCTCCTAATTTGTTAATAGTATAAATGAAATATGATGAGTAGATTTTTCTTCTTTTTTTTTTTTTAAACTCAAACAACAGTAATTGTACTTCCAGCCAGGAGACCACCTTTTCCTGTTGGAGCAGCAAGTGTGAGCTCAAGGTCTAGCACTGGAGAATGTTGAACTGAAATATCATGTCTAGTAAAAGTAGTTGAATTAATAAATGGGAGATCAACTGGAAAATTGGAATATTGTTGACTACTTGACTTTGAATCTTTGCTTGATGAAGTAGTAGTGAAATTTATCATGGAAATATTTGTTTCATCATCATCATCATGTGACTTGTCACATGAAATGGATTTGGTTCCTTTTGTCTTGATAACCCTTTTATCAAATAGTAACATACTTGATTTATCCATCCCAACCTGATCATCATCAATACTAGGTTATAATTACAAAAAGAGTGAAAAAACAAGTATGGTAATTACTATTTTTGCACAGTTTTTCCAATAAATTACGTACCTTGTCAAAGAGACTCCGTCGGCGTTTCTTTATATTTAGGCAATTTTGGCGAAGAAAATACTTTTGGGCATGACTTGCAACTTGGGTTGGTGTCCTTGTGGTGACAAAGTTCCTAGAAATGCCCCTCCAGTCTCCTTTACCAAGTTTTTCCAATCCAACTAGAAATATCCTGTGTTCTTCCTCTGTCCATGAAACTCCTAAGGAAATTTCCACTAAAACTCTTTGTTGGAAAAACTTGAATATTATTATAAACTAGTAAAAGTAAACAGACCTAGTTACGTTGAACCATTTAGTAATTTGAAAACTAAGAAATGAATATTGGAACATGATGCATGTTTATGTATTTGTTTAAAACAATTTGAGTGATCGTACAAAAGATATTTATTCAATCAGATTACTTATAAATTATTATAATGAAACTCTAAGACGATAAACATCATTATCTAAGAACCAATATTGGTTCTTGTAAGTTGTAACTAATATACTATTATAGGATGAACTACATTAATAATAGGACAATTTTGTTTTTTAATATCAATCCTATATATATATAAAACTTAAATCCTTGCATGTTTCAAACCTTGGAGATAATTGCGCACATACCATTCGTCGTTAATTAACGTTCTCTTGGAGGAACCGCGCACGACTCCCACAGGTCATTTGGCAATTTGAAAAACAATCAGCCATTTATCACGTGTCACTTGATAGTAATTCCTTTAATTTGTGTTGATTTTGATAATATGATTTAGTACTCATTACATATTTATCATTTTACTAGTGCTGGTGTTACTTGTTTTTTGTTTATATAAACATCAATTGAAGAAACAAACCACATAACCAATTAGTTGCAAACTCTAACTTATAACAATTCTTTGATTATGGAGATTGAAATCAAAAAACTCTAGAGTATTTCTAAAATAATAACTATTTATTGAGTGAACATTTATGAAATCAACTCCTTAAATTGACTTTTGGTTTGAAAGAAAAAACCATTAACATGTGAGGAAGAGGAACTATGGAATTCCTCTCTCCCCATTCCAAAGAAAGAAGAAACTCCTAAGCATCACATCTATACACTACAAAACAAGAAATTAGCGCATTTCGCAGCTATCACAATAAAAAAATTTCATGCTAATTCCATTTAGCTACGAATTAGCAGTAGATTATAATTAAGAAAATTTAATTAACTAGGATCTATTTAGCAATGGATCATAAGAAAATTCAATTAAAGTTGAGCTATTTAGCAATGAATTAGCTGGGGTTTACCGATAAATTTTATATTTTCTAGTAGTGATTGCAATTTCTCTGACGTTTTACTCATAAATATCCTTACAATAAAATAGAAATTCTAACAATTAATTATATCAAAATTTATTGGAACTGAGGAAAAAAGATGAAGTAATTACAGAAACAAATTTCTCATAAATCAAACCCATATTTCCCTCCAAAAAGATTAAGGGAAAAGGATACCTTACATAATTAATTATTTTCAAGATATTTTCATAGGATGAGTCGTTGTATACATGGAGAGATAGAAAATACTACATATACCAACCCCAAATCATACAAGCTTTTTGAAATTTAATAAAACGTTTTCGTGGCTAGCTAGATTAATTATCATGAAATAGTTGAAACTGGAATATATTTGTAAAAAAGAAATTATAGTAAGCAGAAGGAAAAACCAATATATTATATATATAGAACACTAACCTTTTTTCTTATATGAAGCTCTTCCAACCAATACATCAGAAAGATAGCCATTTGACATGTCACAATAATTAAAAGATCCAGCCTTTGACGATGAAATTTTCGACGAATTCGAAAGGCAACCGACACTTAAACTCTTCTTCATCATCCATGAAGAAGAAGAAGAAGAAGGAGGTACTTCAAGCTTTACTCCAAAAAGTTTCATCATACCAATATTTGTTGGATCAGCTTCATGATTAATTATTTTTTCATATTCATTTTTTGTTTTCTGAGTTTTGCAAGTTCTTGAATTGTGACCTGTTATACCACAGTGTGAGCATTTCCTCCCCATTTATTACCCTAAAAAACAAATCTGAAACCTCAAAATTTGGAGAGAGGACAGAGCTTTTTTGTATATGTGAAAATATTTGGTGCATATGTAAATAGAATATGAAGTAGTGGGGGATAAACTATGAATTATAAATAAAGTGTTTGATTAACTATTCTTAATTTATTGCATATTTTCCAACCATGGTTTTAATTAATGAAAGAATGAAAACTAGGGTTGACCCACTTTTTCTTTTTCTCTCACTATGGTCAAGAATAAAAAGCTTGTTTAATAATTAGACTATATATAGTATTAGTACTGTGGGAATCTACGATAGTTGGTACAAACTTTACTAGGGATCTTTTTATTTGACACGGGTATATATATGAGGTAAAATGAGTTTGTTTTTTGAGTTGATACGCCCTTTCAATGAAGTCTAAAATAAGATTTCGGTTTTAAAAAAAAAATATTTCCTCTATCTCATATTATTTGTCCGCATTAATGTGTCCTAAATTACTTTTCAATCTATAAAAAATTAAGATAGAATTAATTAAAAATTTCCTTTTTTTTTCATAAATTATTGTTTTAAAGTGTAAATAATGTAAAGTTTCAAATTAACGTTCATCCATGGCTAGCTAAATATTGATGGATAAGACACAAATAAAGTATATAAAAATAAGTTAAAAGGTAAATTAATAAAATTATTTTTTTATTTATGATTTTTTTAAAAACATATGAAAAAATAAGCGGATAACTAATATGGGATAGATGGGGTAAGATATTGAGAAGGGGATGAATTTTTAAGTTTCAAAAATGCATGCCATGTATTTTAAAGCGTTTAAGGTATATACTTACTAACTATGTAAAAGTTATTTATACAATTTGGTCAATTATAAATAATTGCATATAAATATCAATGATAAACAATAATTGCTGACTTGATAATTGACATGATATAAATATTATATATAATTTTTTATATTGTCAATTTCAGTATATAAAATTTAAAGTTTGAAGAAAAGAACAAAGATTTTGGGGTGGGGTGGGGGCGCGCATGAGTACCATATATATACTTTTATTCTATATATATTTTAGAGTACCAAAAACATACTGCCTTCTAGAAAGGGTTCAAGTAAATACATTTTTTATTATCATTTTAAGTAAATACTCCCTCCGTTCTTTTTTACTTGTCAAATTTTGATTTGATATATCTATTAAGAAAATAATAATTAGTATAGTTAGTTTACCATTTTACTCATATTCTTAGAATTTTAAACATATTTCTTCACTATGTTTTTTTACAGATATTAACTCAATGTTAATAAATTAAGGATATAATAGGAAAAAAAATTATTCTTTCTTAATTTGTCAAAATTGACAAATAAAAAAATTAAATTAAAAAATATTTAATAAATAAATAGAAACAAAGGAATTAGATTTTTTTAAAAAAATAAATAGGATACAAGTAAAGAAATTCATTAATGTTTGGGCACGTTTAGATGATGCATGGATTAAGAAAGGTAGTTGGGAAGAGAGATAACTTAGAGATGAGGGGAGCAATTGTCTCACATTTCCACAACAATATCTCTTTTTTAATGAAGCATGGAATCTTTAAATTTTCGCACTTCTAACTATTCTTTCATTCCGTAATAGAAAAAATTAATTCCATCTTGGAGACTTTCCATTCTTCCTCATCGATCTCGTATTTTAATTTTTTAATTTTTATAAAAAAAAAAAACAATATTTGCTTCCTGTAAATATTCATTTTTAATAACCTAGCTTCATATGGAAAAACTATACACTATTTTCCAATATTTCGTTGTTATTTTCAATTGAAAGTTACAAGACCTCAACACACTGACTCATTAGTATCACTAACAAAGTAACAATCTAACATCAGGATGGGAGCTAGTAGCCCACGCATGAATTCGGTCGAATTTAATAGATTTTGTTCAAATAATATATTTGTGTTAATAAATTCATTAAATATATACAAATATTAATTATATTTAGAACTAATTTATTATTACTTAAAATTATCATTATAAAATTTAGAACCCATAAAATTAAAATTCTAAATTTGCCTCTGATTAACCTGCATGATTCAGAACTTAAAAGATACTTGGCCTCTGAAAAATTCTTAAAGGTTGTGATGGTAAAATTTTCTCTAAACAAATTCTATTTATAAGCATAAGTGGAAGGTAAATTTTCTAAATTATAATGTTGATGATGTTGATCAACCAGCGTAATTTAGTTGGAGGCTTGGAAAAAAGTGACTTTGCTTGCTCTTCCATTTAGTAATCTTTATGAATTGTATTGTAACCACTTACCACCTTTCATTATCAAACTTGATTATTTTAGTACCACCTTAGCTTATTTATAAATCAAATTCAGTATTATATGAATAGTCAAAATCTGAATCCTTTAGTGGTACGATATTCATATACTTCTTCCAATCAACACAGTCATTTTCTTTAAATATAATTATTTGGTAGGTAGATCTATCCATTCTATAATGATTATCATTTATTAAGCATTGAACTTTCTCAGTTGTTAATGTACATATTGTATGGGACTCTGGGTATGACAAGACCAATATAATTAATCTAAGAGCCTGGCACAAGACAACAAAATATAACAAATTTAGTAGGACAACTTAAGTACATGGAAATGATTATTATTGCTCACCTACTTTATTTACTACAGTTTAACTTTTCCCTGGGAAAATATATACTTTATATTACTATCAAATAAATGTAAATAATCGTAAGTAAGCATCAACAGTCAATAAACAACGAATAAACATACTTGTATGTTAGTAGATGCATGCACCCGTTTATAGGTGAGGATTAATAAAGTTAAAAGAGTCCTGTAGGATCTGTAAAGTCCACTATGCCTCGAAATGTAATTCAATTCGGGGCGGATTTAAAATTTTAAAATATATAAGTGAACTATTATATATGAATAAGCGTATTTATGTTTTAAACTTGAAATTTCTCGTTCATTATCATTATACATAATAACACTTTAAAATTATAAGTTCACATCTATTACTATTATTTTGAACTTAAGTATTATTTCCTATATTTTTATATACATATATTTTTTGTCGAAAATGTGAGATTAGTAGAATTCATTGACTATATTTCGTGTTGAGAATTCAGATGCTCAGTTAGAAATGGCAATAAGAAGAACTCAACAATAAGGTGAATAAAGCTGTATTGATGATGGAGTTGTTGGAAACAGAAATGGAGAGATAATCATGGCCCTCGCCAAATTTTTATAATTCTGCACTAGAAATAAGGATGATCAAGTGGAGGCTGCAGACTTTGCTTTTCAGCGTACATCACTACAAAAAAAAATAATAGCATTTCGTAACAATAATTTTTATTGTTATATATTAAATGTTGTTGCAAAAAAGTACTTTTGGCAATAATATAAAATTGTTCCAACAAACCTCAATGCGAAAAGTTTTTGTAACATGTTGATGCCAAAAATTAACTTAACGCAATCAAAAAATTGTTGCCTTACATTTGTATAGTTTTGGCTTATAAAATTTTCGCAACAAAATTTAATGTTGCCACAAATTAACTTTTTTGCCCATAATATTAGTTGTTGCAAAAACTTGACAAAAAGTAAGTTAGTAATCTATTAGGAGGAATTTTAGCAACAACAATTTCTATTGCAATAAATCGCATATTTTTTGTACACCTTTAGCAACAACTTGTGAATAGTTGCTACATACACAATACCCTTTTTTTTTAATAGAAATTTTACACAAATGTCTAGATTAAAAATTATATAAATTTGCAAAGATCAATACATAAT